>NC_088645.1:4523903-4643903 GCF_964019385.1 Sycon ciliatum
GAGCGATTTTTCATGGTATTTTGGGGGATATTTTGAATTCTCTGAAAAAATTGCCAAATAGAAAAATTCGCACCATGTGGCCAGCCTTGGCGGTGAGGGGTGTCCGATTTTGGGCGAAAATGATTTGGCAGCACTGCAGTTGTGACCAGCAATCGCATGTGGGAATTAGTGCCCTACTCAAGTGCATACATGCTTGGCTCTTATGCATGGTAGATCTACAGTGCATCTGTTGTGATGCACTACATGGACAGCACAGCATGCACTACATGTACAGCACAGCATGCACTACATGTACAGCACAGCATGCACTGCATGTACAGCACAGCATGCACTACATGTACAGCACAGCATGCACTACATGTACAGCACAGCATACACTACATGTACAGCACAGCATGCACTACATGTACAGCACAGCATGCACTACATGTACAGCACAGCATGCACTACATGTACAGCACAGCATGCACTACATGTACAGCATAGCATACACTACATGTACAGCACAGCATACACTACATGTAGAGCACAGCATGCACTACATGTACAGCACAGCATGCACTACATGTACAGCACAGCATGCACTACATGTACAGCACAGCATGCACTACATGTACAGCACAGTAGCATAGTCGGGGATCCAGGACAAAAAAAAGTGTCTAAATCTGAAAGTGGTCTGCCACTAGAATCCGAGTAAAATCGAACTGTACAGGCGGAGAGAGTACCTGTTGTGGAGTCGAATGGTAGTTGTTGGCCCGTCTAGATCGGGGAAGGAGCTCCGCGAGAGGCAATTTTAGTTCAGCTTCGTCGGTCACTTGAACTGCTCACCTTTCGTCTCGGGCCGATTCTGAGTTGCGTAGAGTACGCACATGACAACCAAATGCAGTCAAATTTGAAAACTCAAAGCGAGTGTCTGATCTGGTCGGCGACTTCACTTTGTTGTTGATCATATTCTTGGTCAAGAAGTTAGTTTACTCTCGCTCTTGTAGAAGTAAAGCACAGGGACTTCGTAAGCCTAGCCTAGATATCGTTTGGTCCTTCCACTACCCACTCGCAATGGCAGTCAACAAACTACCCGTCGTGTCGTGTAGTTTGACGCCGCTTCGCGAGTGATCTCAAATGTTTTCTTGATTGGAATTTCGTTGATACGATCGATACGAGGGACACCTTACCTATCATTCTGCAAAGCTAAGCTTGGACCCTTTCCCTGCTTCTCTCTCAGGCACACACACCTTCAATAGCACTCGATTAAATTAGAGTTAGAGTAGACTAGAAATGATATAAACGCATTGTAGTCACTACTCAATCGAAAATGAAATAAATAAATACTAAAACTGTAGTAAGGAAGACATGTCCAGTGCTGTGCAATTCATGGACAATATGCCCAGTTTAATATGTACATTGGAATAAAATGTAGGATGATAGCGTCATCACTTTAGAAGCCAAGCTATGTACAAGCAGTTTATATACAATGTTTGAACAGGTTAGGTGTGTTGACAGCCATAGCCATAATTCACAAACACAATGGGTGGCTTGGACCAGGGGAGGACGGTGCAGTTGCCAGTGTCTACAGCGAGTCGTCAAACTCCTGATCTGGATCCTCATCAGAATCTGAGCTGGAGTCAGACTCTTCAAAGTCGTCAGCACCAGTACTTTCCTCGCTCTCACTGTTTTGGTCGCCTTCACATGCAGTTGTTCCCACATCTGCGGCACCGGAGCTGTCGTTCTGTTCGAGTACGGCCCCAAACGGATTGGCGCATGAGCAGCACGAGCAGATGTCCGTGCAAGCCAAGGACGCCTTCTTGCACGAACAGTGCTGACTTACGCAGTGCCTTGTCTTGCACCCACAGCTCACCAGTTTTAGTATGTCAGCAGGAGCGACGCGCTGCAGCATCCAGGAGATGGAAAGCGTGCCGTCAGTCTCCGACTGCCAGCCATGGCCCACTGGACTCGGTACTTCTGGCATCGCAGTGGTGGCGCTCCGCCAAATGTGGGCCTGGTAGTTAGCCCTGGCCACATGTTGATGGAGAGCGTCGCGTGAGGGCGGTAGTTTGTGCGGAGCACAGGATGTGGCCGCACAGAACTTTTGGTAGCGCAGGCTGTTGATGTCTTGCTGGCCAGGATTGCCATACAAGGCACACGCAAACCACTCACATTCAGAAAGCAGCTGGTCATCCGATGTAGCATTGACACCCAGTGTCGCCAGTGCCTCTGCCATTCGCGTGCTTGACAGGAGCAGCTTCAGCGGAGCAGTCTTTCCCTTCCCAGAAAAGGAACTGACACTGTCACACCCAGTAAGAGCATGCAGTCCAACAATTGCAGACGAAACCAGGGGGCCCAGCTTCTGTGACAGCTGGGTAAGGTCGATGAACCGCCTCCGTTGCTGCGTGCCAGTCTGGAATATGAGCCGACCGGGAATGCTGCTAGCGGAGCCAATGGCAATCACGGCTACATCCGTGTCTGGCGACCGAATGACAACATCTGGGAATCCTTGCTGCACAGCATCAGCGGCATGAAGGATCAGCCGGGTGTCTGCTTCCTCATGATTGCTGGTCAACCTGTGAACATGATCAAAATTGTAAAAAGAGCAAAATGATTTCCCGGGCATTCAGAGAACGATAACATGCCAGATTATGTGATTTTCATCACTGAATTCAATCCATCAGCAATATCCTACTTGTACTTGTGGGACCAATATGCAGCAAATGTTTTATACCACTTGCTTGACAATAGTCAAAGTCGCAATAAACATGACATTGTACTGTTTGTCTTTTATAATACTAACCTGGACACCTGGTGCCGTGAAAGTGTCGATTTCCCTTCTTCTTCTTGCAACACGTAGCACTGCTGTCCCACGGTTATGAATACACTGCGACTGACACCCAATGTTGCCTTGAGCTCCGGTGTAGAACTCCAATGGTCAGCGAAGAACTGGATTAGGCCGGTCTTATTCGCTCCGCTTGCCATGAACCGCTTCCACTGAGTAGGAATAGCCTGGTCTGGACGTTGTACTGCCACTCGCAGGGGCTCAGTTGAGGCCGTTCGCTTTGAGCGCTCGCACGACTTAATCGACGCAGTGTGGTATTGATCTGCTACGAAGTCAACTCGTGCTGGAGGTGTAGCTGGAAGGTAGGAGACTAGCTGCTTGAAGACTTGTTCGCTGAGCTGTCCGAATGTCGGTGGCGCAGATGTGTAGCTCTGCAGTAATGCCATCGCGTCGACCATAACGGCAGGACCACGCGGAACTGACTCCAGTGGGTCAACTTTCTTCTCAAGAGCAAGCAGCAGCTTACTCTTTGGAGTCTTCACAAGGGATCCGTCTGCGTTGGCCAGGGCCCATGGGACTGGTCCAAGCTCATGCTGGAAGAGTTCCTTCAAGTCGAATGACCTTGATTGAGCCATAACTAGTAGCCGGCCGAATAAGCTCCTATCTGCCACGATCGCTGTTGTCTTGGAAGACTTCTTTGCTGCAGATTTGGTTTCCGAGAACGTCTTCAGGTTCAGCCGTGATATCGGTGTGAAGAAATCAACTGCCTGTAGGAAGAAACAAGTCACGCATGCACACACACACAAATGGGTTGACAACTTAGAACGTAGTGCATGGATTACAGAGTACAGAACGGAATTATAACATCCCCTACAGCGTCACTTTTGATTTCAATGTGTTTGGTAACAAAGTATGTCACCAAAACATGCATCCTATCATATATCCACACGTCAAGACTTTTAACATGGTGTGCTGCAAAATCATAACCGTCTTACCTGACTCTCCAAGCGGTCTGCCACGAACTTGCTCATTGCACTCTTTCCCTGCGTGTGACTGGATAGGAGATCGGAGGTTGCTTGAGCAGAACAGACTTTCCCACTGGAGAGGCTGATCAAATCTTCACCAAGGAACGGATGGCTGAACTCTGCCAACCGCTTTTCGAGCTTCCCATAGTCGCTTTGATCCCGTTTCATTCTGCTGTCTGTGTTGTCCTTGTGTGGACGTGCTGTGCCATCATAGTCCTCCGCTTTGACGAGGTCGTTACATGCACTTGCAACAGCCGCTCGCTCGTGAGCTGTGAGCACCCAGCGGTGAACAGTTCCTTTATTGGACAATTATACAGAAAAGGGAAGGAGAAATACATCATCATGTACATGTAATCCACAACTGTTCAGGATCACATTAGAGTCGAATCATTTCCTATTCGTGATGCAGGTGGGCAGCACTGTGTTTGCATAGTGTACATTGGTTGCTTACTGTTTGATCTTGCATGTGGGATCATCAGGAAGTATCTCCCCATCAGTGTACATGTATGTTCTATTGGATAATTTGAAGTTTGGTCAGTTGTTACGAATTTTTGCCCTTACCTGGGTTGCGGCTGAAGCCATTGAGTCCTCCATGTGACTTGCTTTGCCGGTTGATGGTCTGTTCAATGCACTGATCACTACAACACTGCTGGCTGCGGAACTTCCTGCTACTTCGAGAGAATACCCGGTTTCTACTTCTCGCAGCTTTGAATACGATATGCCATGGCCGAACTGGTTGAGAAGATCCACCATGTGCTTGCTCCTCGTGTGGTGGTGGACAGTAAGCGCCAAAGCTACGTGCTTTGGTGTCAGAATAGATCCACGAGTTGCAGCATACACAATATCCTCAGCAATTGCCAAAATCTTGCAATGGATGTCGGCAGGGACATGGACACGGGAGTCCGTCAGGTCACCAATGTCACACTTCTCAGGGCCGACAATGGTCATGGCAAGCACATTGTAGAGGATGTCTGGCACTGGCGCATTCTCATTTACGATATCACTGGCATGTGGCATGGTGGGTATTGTGGGCTGCTGATCACGGATGGCGTTGTTCAGAGCCATGGCTGTGTGGAAGGCATGTACCTTGCAGCTGCTATCAATAGCTGGAGGTGCATCTTCATCCGCCATATCATCTCCAGCATATTCGTCGGCGCACTGCTGGGCTGCCTCAGCCTTGGCTACGGCTGCACCAACTACTTGTAGCAGTTGTGATTCTGTCAAGGAGCTGCTTACAACGCTCTCGGGTGACAATGGACCAGGACGGACGAAGTTGATGCGTTTTCCAAAATGCTCCAACAGGCGCTTCTTCAGCAGCCATCGTCGGTATTGACTTGCAGCTCCGAGCTCTGCCAGCTTGGCGCTGTACTTGGACGTCAGGCTGTCCATACGCATCGCTCGTATTTCTGTCTCACTGAAGAGCTCCTTCTCCATGCATACAGCCAGCCACTCAAAGGCTCTATCGTACACATTGTCGTCTGCAACTGCCGTCGTCTTCTTTGCCTCCAGTGCTGCCACCGTGCTAGAATGAGTGTAGTTACGGTAGCAGCAGAAATGGTAGCATATGTCCGATGCTACACAATCGGGACTGCCCTCCTGGAGGGTAAGTAAAATCCGCTGGCCTGCTTCATCTCCACGTGCATTTGCCGCACGGATCAGGCTTTCGCCAGCACGGAATTCTGAACAGAGGGTAAGCGGTTCAGCTTTCCGGTTCTTTTTTTTGTTGACATATTATACACAGAGTGATGTCGATGGTTGTCACTTTGCTTCGTGTCATAACACGCTTCTTGGGAGGTTCATCCTCACAGGCATCTGCGTCACCCACCTCCTCTGCGTCAACATTGCTGGCAAGGCCACCACTCTCCTCTCCCTCAAAACGACTCAGAGTCTTCTTGTGGGTGTAGGCTGCATAGCAGCGCCTATGGTACCAGCCACGCGGGGTGCTCTCATCCGTGCTACACTGCTCCTGGCAGAGAAAGGCCCATGTGCCGTCCTGGCGAATTTTGGCAGCAGATACCACTCGAGACCAGCTGGTGTTCGTGAAATTTACTTTCTCCTCCTTTTCGCTTCCTTCGATCTTCACACAGTGGCACAAACATGAGCCCCACGAAATTTCCGAAACCTGAGTACTGGCTGAAGCCACTAAATGCCCAACATTACCTGGACTTTGTGCACAGGAGGCACAATTCTCGTCTTCCTCCATGCTTACTCGCGTGGGATTGAAATTGAAAGACCTCGTGCTTCCTCAAATAAGTTCCCCGGCCAGCGTCGTCATTTCCTAAATTTTTCAAATGTTTGTCGTGGGTGCGCAATGTGTGCATGCTCAAGCCATGCGCGTACGGACGCAGGGCGAAAATAAATTTGCGACCTCCTTGAGAACGCTTGAGAAGGCTTGCGAAATCGTCGACGAAAACCCTCTCGCCGCTCGTCTCCTTCCCCGATTCAGAAGGGCCAACAAACAAAATTGACCTTCTATAACCATCGCCATCAGCTCTGAAAGCGGCAAATACTCGGAGTGAAGTGGCAGACCCAATTTTATTTTTGAGCTTCGGATCCTGTACTAGCATGCATTCAAGTAGCTTCACAGTAATTAGTATGTGTAAGAGACAATGTGGCTATTTTGAAACAGCAATGACAGCTTTATCCATAAACGAGGAGCGTGGGGAATGTCTTTGGCGAATGAGAGCTGTTGCATTGGCTAGCTGTACATCCCAGCAAGCAGGAATGTGCTGGATATCGATACTAAACACCCGTTAATCGCGGTGGTGGGTCTGAGCAGACCCCGAGGTACGACTGCTTCGTATACCAAAATGTGTACAGTGCGTATGGTGAAACAAGTCGACACTGGTTTCCAGCGAAATGTTGTTATCTATGTACAATATCCACCAATATCCTTTATCTAGGGCCCAAAGGCTATCCAATTCACCAGGATTTGTGACCTTATAATTTTTCGTTTTCTCCGCTTTTTGGGTTGAAATCTGAACATAAAAAGTAGCCCTAATGACGTCATTCTGCTCATAATTGAAATTTGATACCGGAAATCGATGACAACTTACCCAATGTATCGACACAGAAAATTTGGTTAAAAAATATTAATGTATGCCAAAGTTATTACCAATATAAGTTTTGTCAAGGGCGTCAACCGTGAGGAGCACTGGGCACGTGCACCCGCCTAAAAAAGTCGACCTTGATTTTTTGCGAACTCCTGGTTATGAAAAGTGTAGTGCTGGTAGAATCTACTAATAAACTGCATGCACTAAAACTAGTTTTACTGCGCTGCTGCGATCGCGTGAGTGCATGTAGCGAGTGCATGTAGCGAGTGCATGTAGCGAGTGCATGTAGCGAGTGCATGTAGCGAGTGCATGTAGCGAGTGCATGTAGCGAGTGCATGTAACGAGTGCATGTAGCGAGTGCATGTAGCGAGTGCATGTAGCGAGTGCATGTACATGACCGATTGCACTAGTACTCTACTACTACTACGGCTACTAATTTAGTATTTAAAGTTACCTACTACGCACGTAGATCTACGCCTGTGCACATGTACGCATGCAGTGCTGCATCCTTTGGCCTTGTACTAGAATCAATACGCGTGTCGGCATTCTGGATGTTTGTTTGAAACAGAAGAAATACACAATTCAGGACACACAGAACACACATGACCTATTCCGTCATCGCCGCGGCTGTTCCGAACCTGCTCAACCCCCCCCCCCCCCATGGGGTCTGCATAGCCAGAATATGGCATCGTGTCCAAGGTCCAAGGTGTGTGTGTGTTGTTGTTGTCGCAATTTTATTTTGTATCGCTGACCAAACGGGCAATGGTGCCCAATATTATGATGGGGATAAATTAACGGCCGAAAGCCAAGGATACAACAAGCAAGCCTCCACGAAAGAGAGAAAAACACAGAAAACACAGCCTGCAAATACTCAAAAAGAAAAAGAGAAAGGTAAAATAAGAAAAAAGAAGAAGAAGAAAAAGTATGAGGGAAAAAGGAAAGAAGAACAAAAGACAAACATAACGAAAAAAGAGCAAAGTTGAGTCACAGTTGAGTCACAGTTGAGTCACGACTCCAAGTGCAAACCTAGATGCTGGCTAGCCATACAAAATATACCTATAAAAGTCTCTTGAATGATCTATGGCAGGCGAGGGACTTGAACTCTCGGGGCAGGGCGCTCCATAATCTAACAGCAAAAACGAGCGGCCGACAGTCACCAGAGACTCGCCTGGTGGCAGGGAGAACATACGCATTTGGATCATTGATCCGAGTGACACCTTCAGTCTGGCGACGTAGGCGCTTGCACAGAAGATTTCTAATTCTGGTGGTGTGGATAAGCAGTATGAGGAGGCGGAGTTTACAGTGGGCGTTTTGGATGATGGGGATGAGGCCAAGGCGGGTACAGATGGGATCTGTGTGGGAGGGGAAAGGCTGGTTGGCAACGCAGCGGATACATCGCTTGTCGAGGACCGATATGTGTGTGTGTGTATGTGTGTGTGTGTGTGTGTGTGTGTGTGTGTGTGTGTGTGTGTGTGTGTGTGTGTGTGTGTGCACGTGTGTGTCTGTGTGTTTGTATATACATGTATGTGTGTGTGTTTGTACTTGTGCATTGGTACATGGGTGCATACACATGTGTGTGCATGTGAGAGAGTGTTTATGTCTACCTATCTTATCATGTATATAGGTGAACAAGATACAACTGCAGCATGTGAACGCATAGTGGAAATGCAAAACCAGACCAACACAACTGTCCGTCAACTACAGGAGCAAAGTGCTACAACCTCCACAAGCATTGAACAACTACTGGAGCAGCAGCAAGACACTAGTGATAAGGTTTCACGTGTCTCAGCAGCTGTTACCACCATTCAACAAGGTGAGTACATTTTTCCCAAGGTCTATAGTAAAACCTATAAGGGCCCGGTCCCACATGCAGTGGCGGATCCGCTGGTGCGACAAGGTTTTGCGGGAGTGGTGTCGCACCTCTCCTGCGACAAAATGCTCGCGTGGTCTCACATGCTCACGGGTGCACGCGTGGCGAACGAAGCGAGCGCGCCTCTCTGACTTCCAAAAAATTCAGTGCAGCTCTCCTGCAACTCAAGCATGCTTTCACTTCGAAGTACGCGTGCACGTACTGATGGTGTACAGTCAGTACTGTGTCTGTGGACAGAACTGTTTCGTCCTTTGTGGACACATCAACGCAGCACTGATGTACTGTTCATGTAGATACTAGGTGTTGGACAGATCGTTGTTTTTGTTGAGTATCAAGCATTAGCTACATGTCGTGGGTTAGGTATTGTTGACTTTGAGTCTTTGTTCTGTATACTATACTAGTAATCTGAAAGAATGGATTTTCCGTCGGGTAGAGGTCGATTGGCGAGACGTTGTCGACAGGCAATGGAGACCGCAGCGACATTTTGTTGCTGAATACTAGTACGAACTTGTTGAGCAGCACGTCGACGATAACCAATGGCAATGATAACTGCTACAGATACTGGTAATAGTGGTACATGTATCGCTCTTGCTAGACCTACATCACAGTGGTCCGACTGCGTGGTTTTACATGATGGCCATGCTTGGCTGCTCACAGGTCCGGGATTTGGTCTTTGGCCGACGCCGCAGCCGTCGGTTTCAGCTTCTCGGCTATCCACCTATCGCTCCGTATCTCTCTTCATCCCTTGGCCAAACGAGTCTTGACTTCAACATACATGTACAACTACAGCCGTAGCTGCTCTGACTAAAGTCAAACTGTCCACTTCATGATCGAAAATATAATCGAACAACACAAATCGCTCACTATGTCAGAGTGTCGCAGGAGCGGAACTTCCGCAGGAGAGTATACGCTCCAAAAATTTTGGAGTAGCGGATTTGAACTTTCCGCCACGGCGGAAGTTCCGCTACTCGCAGTTTCCATGGTGATACACGCTGTTGCGACACCGCTGCAGCGGATCCGCAACTCTCAAGTGCATGTGGGACCGGGCCCTAACTAAAGATCAGTGTGGCTAGTGACCAGTCTACCCCTACTGACCAGTGTGGCTAGTGACCAGTCTACCCCTACTGACCAGTGTGACTAGTGGCCAGTCTATCCCTACTGACCAGTGTGACTAGTGACCAGTCTATCCCTACTGACCAGTGTGACTAATGACCAGTCTATCCCTACTGACCAGTGTGACTAGTGACCAGTCTATCCTTACTGACCAGTGTGACTAGTGACCAGTCTACCCGTACTGACCAGTGTGACTAGTGACCAGTCTATCCCTACTGACCATAGTGACTAGTGACCAGTCTACCCCTACTGACCAGTGTGACTATTGACCAGTCTATCCCTACTGACCAGTGTGACTAGTGACCAGTCTATCCCTACTGACCAGTGTGACTAGTGACCAGTCTATCCCTACTGACCAGTGTGACTAGTGACCAGTCTACCCCTACTGACCAGTGTGACTAGTGACCAGTCTATCCCTACTGACCAGTGTGACTAGTGACCAGTCTATCCCTACTGACCAGTGTGATTAGTGACCAGTCTACCCCTACTGACCAGTGTGACTATTGACCAGTCTATCCCTACTGACCAGTGTGACTAGTGACCAGTCTACCCCTACTGACCAGTGTGACTAGTGACCAGTCTACCCCTACTGACCAGTGTGACTAGTGACCAGTCGCCCCTACTGACCAGTGTGACTAGTGACCAGTCTATCCATACTGACCAGTGTGATTAGTGACCAGTCTATCCCTACTGATCAGTGTGACTAGTGACCAGTCTACCCCTACTGACCAGTGTGACTATTGACCAGTCTATCCCTACTGACCAGTGTGACTAGTGACCAGTCTACCCCTACTGACCAGTGTGACTAGTGACCAGTCTATCCCTACTGACCAGTGTGACTAGTGACCAGTCTATCCCTACTGACCAGTGTGACTAGTGACCAGTCTATCCCTACTGACCAGTGTGATTAGTTACCAGTCTATCCCTACTGACCAGTGTGACTAGTGACCAGTCTACCCCTACTGACCAGTGTGACTAGTGACCAGTCTATCCCTACTGACCAGTGTGACTAGTGACCAGTCTATCCCTACTGACCAGTGTGACTAGTGACCAGTCTACCCCTACTGACCAGTGTGACTAGTGACCAGTCTACCCCTACTGACCAGTGTGACTAGTGACCAGTCTACCCCTACTGACCAGTGTGGCTAGTGACCAGTCTACCCCTACTTACCAGTGTGACTAGTGACCAGTCTATCCCTACTGACCAGTGTGACTAGTGACCAGTCTACCCCTACCGACCAGTGTGACTAGTGACCAGTCTATCCCTACTGACCAGTGTGACTAGTGACCAGTCTATCCCTACTGACCAGTGTGACTAGTGACCAGTATATCCCTACTGACCAGTGTGACTAGTGACCAGTCCACCCCTACTGACCAGTGTGACTAGTGACCAGTCTATCCCTACTGACCAGTGTGACTAGTTACCAGTCTATCCCTACTGACCAGTGTGATTACAGATTAGTGACCAGTCTATCCCTACTGACCAGTGTGACTAGTGACCAGTCTACCCCTACTGACCAGTGTGACTATTGACCAGTCTATCCCTACTGACCAGTGTGACTAGTGACCAGTCTATCCCTACTGACCAGTGTGATTAGTGACCAGTCTATCCCTACTGACCAGTGTGACTAGTGACCAGTCTACCCCTACTGACCAGTGTGACTATTGACCAGTCTATCCCTACTGACCAGTGTGACTAGTGACAAGTCTATCCCTACTGACCAGTGTGACTAGTGACCAGTCTACCCCTACTGACCAGTGTGACTAGTGACCAGTCTATCCCTACTAACCAGTGTGACTAGTGACCAGTCTACCCCTACTGACCAGTGTGACTAGTGACCAGTCTATCCCTACTGACCAGTGTGACTAGTGACCAGTCTATCCCTACTGACCAGTGTGATTAGTGACCAGTCTATCCCTACTGACCAGTGTGACTAGTGACCAGTCTACCCCTACTGACCAGTGTGACTATTGACCAGTCTATCCCTACTGACCAGTGTGACTAGTGACAAGTCTATCCCTACTGACCAGTGTGACTAGTGACCAGTCTACCCCTACTGACCAGTGTGACTAGTGACCAGTCTATCCCTACTGACCAGTGTGACTAGTGACCAGTCTACCCCTACTGACCAGTGTGACTAGTGACCAGTCTACCCCTACTGACCAGTGTGACTAGTGACCAGTCTACCCCTACTGACCAGTGTGACTAGTGACCAGTCTATCCCTACTAACCAGTGTGGCTAGTGACCAGTCTACCCCTACTGACCAGTGTGACTAGTGACCAGTCTACCCCTACTGACCAGTGTGACTATTGACCAGTCTATCCCTACTGACCAGTGTGACTAGTGACCAGTCTACCCCTACTGACCAGTGTGACTAGTGACCAGTCTACCCCTACTGACCAGTGTGGCTAGTGACCAGTCTACCCCTACTTACCAGTGTGACTAGTGACCAGTCTATCCCTACTGACCAGTGTGACTAGTGACCAGTATATCCCTACTGACCAGTGTGACTAGTGACCAGTCCACCCCTACTGACCAGTGTGACTAGTGACCAGTCTATCCCTACTGACCAGTGTGACTAGTTACCAGTCTATCCCTACTGACCAGTGTGATTACAGATTAGTGACCAGTCTATCCCTACTGACCAGTGTGACTAGTGACCAGTCTACCCCTACTGACCAGTGTGACTATTGACCAGTCTATCCCTACTGACCAGTGTGACTAGTGACCAGTCTATCCCTACTGACCAGTGTGATTAGTGACCAGTCTATCCCTACTGACCAGTGTGACTAGTGACCAGTCTACCCCTACTGACCAGTGTGACTATTGACCAGTCTATCCCTACTGACCAGTGTGACTAGTGACAAGTCTATCCCTACTGACCAGTGTGACTAGTGACCAGTCTACCCCTACTGACCAGTGTGACTAGTGACCAGTCTATCCCTACTAACCAGTGTGACTAGTGACCAGTCTACCCCTACTGACCAGTGTGACTAGTGACCAGTCTATCCCTACTGACCAGTGTGACTAGTGACCAGTCTATCCCTACTGACCAGTGTGATTAGTGACCAGTCTATCCCTACTGACCAGTGTGACTAGTGACCAGTCTACCCCTACTGACCAGTGTGACTATTGACCAGTCTATCCCTACTGACCAGTGTGACTAGTGACAAGTCTATCCCTACTGACCAGTGTGACTAGTGACCAGTCTACCCCTACTGACCAGTGTGACTAGTGACCAGTCTTTCCCTACTGACCAGTGTGACTAGTGACCAGTCTACCCCTACTGACCAGTGTGACTAGTGACCAGTCTACCCCTACTGACCAGTGTGACTAGTGACCAGTCTACCCCTACTGACCAGTGTGACTAGTGACCAGTCTATCCCTACTAACCAGTGTGGCTAGTGACCAGTCTACCCCTACTGACCAGTGTGACTAGTGACCAGTCTACCCCTACTGACCAGTGTGACTAGTGACCAGTCTACCCCTACTGACCAGTGTGACTAGTGACCAGTCTACCCCTACTGACCAGTGTGACTAGTGACCAGTCTACCCCTACTGACCAGTGTGACTAGTGACCAGTCTATCCCTACTGACCAGTGTGACTAGTGACCAGTCTACCCCTACTGACCAGTGTGACTAGTGACCAGTCTACCCCTACTGACCAGTATGACTAGTGACCAGTCTACCCCTACTGACCAGTGTGACTATTGACCAGTCTATCCCTACTGACCAGTGTGACTAGTGACCAGTCTACCCCTACTGACCAGTGTGACTAGTGACCAGTCTACCCCTACTGACCAGTGTGACTAGTGACCAGTCTACCCCTACTGCCCAGTGTGACTAGTGACCAGTCTACCCCTACTGACCAGTGTGATTAGTGACCAGTCTATCCCTACTGACCAGTGTGCCTAGTGACCAGTCTACCCCTACTGACCAGTGTGACTAGTGACCAGTCTACCCCTACTGACCAGTGTGGCTAGTGACCAGTCTACCCCTACTTACCAGTGTGACTAGTGACCAGTCTATCCCTACTGACCAGTGTGACTAGTGACCAGTATATCCCTACTGACCAGTGTGACTAGTGACCAGTCCACCCCTACTGACCAGTGTGACTAGTGACCAGTCTATCCCTACTGACCAGTGTGACTAGTTACCAGTCTATCCCTACTGACCAGTGTGATTACAGATTAGTGACCAGTCTATCCCTACTGACCAGTGTGACTAGTGACCAGTCTACCCCTACTGACCAGTGTGACTATTGACCAGTCTATCCCTACTGACCAGTGTGACTAGTGACCAGTCTATCCCTACTGACCAGTGTGATTAGTGACCAGTCTATCCCTACTGACCAGTGTGACTAGTGACCAGTCTACCCCTACTGACCAGTGTGACTATTGACCAGTCTATCCCTACTGACCAGTGTGACTAGTGACAAGTCTATCCCTACTGACAAGTGTGACTAGTGACCAGTCTACCCCTACTGACCAGTGTGACTAGTGACCAGTCTATCCCTACTAACCAGTGTGACTAGTGACCAGTCTACCCCTACTGACCAGTGTGACTAGTGACCAGTCTATCCCTACTGACCAGTGTGACTAGTGACCAGTCTATCCCTACTGACCAGTGTGATTAGTGACCAGTCTATCCCTACTGACCAGTGTGACTAGTGACCAGTCTACCCCTACTGACCAGTGTGACTATTGACCAGTCTATCCCTACTGACCAGTGTGACTAGTGACAAGTCTATCCCTACTGACCAGTGTGACTAGTGACCAGTCTACCCCTACTGACCAGTGTGACTAGTGACCAGTCTATCCCTACTGACCAGTGTGACTAGTGACCAGTCTACCCCTACTGACCAGTGTGACTAGTGACCAGTCTACCCCTACTGACCAGTGTGACTAGTGACCAGTCTACCCCTACTGACCAGTGTGACTAGTGACCAGTCTACCCCTACTGACCAGTGTGACTAGTGACCAGTCTACCCCTACTGACCAGTGTGACTAGTGACCAGTCTATCCCTACTGACCAGTGTGACTAGTGACCAGTCTACCCCTACTGACCAGTGTGACTAGTGACCAGTCTACCCCTACTGACCAGTATGACTAGTGACCAGTCTACCCCTACTGACCAGTGTGACTATTGACCAGTCTATCCCTACTGACCAGTGTGACTAGTGACCAGTCTACCCCTACTGACCAGTGTGACTAGTGACCAGTCTACCCCTACTGACCAGTGTGACTAGTGACCAGTCTACCCCTACTGCCCAGTGTGACTAGTGACCAGTCTACCCCTACTGACCAGTGTGATTAGTGACCAGTCTATCCCTACTGACCAGTGTGACTAGTGACCAGTCTACCCCTACTGACCAGTGTGACTATTGACCAGTCTATCCCTACTGACCAGTGTGACTAGTGACAAGTCTATCCCTACTGACCAGTTGACTAGTGACCAGTCTACCCCTACTGACCAGTGTGACTAGTGACCAGTCTATCCCTACTAACCAGTGTGACTAGTGACCAGTCTACCCCTACTGACCAGTGTGACTAGTGACCAGTCTATCCCTACTGACCAGTGTGACTAGTGACCAGTCTATCCCTACTGACCAGTGTGATTAGTGACCAGTCTATCCCTACTGACCAGTGTGACTAGTGACCAGTCTACCCCTACTGACCAGTGTGACTATTGACCAGTCTATCCCTACTGACCAGTGTGACTAGTGACAAGTCTATCCCTACTGACCAGTGTGACTAGTGACCAGTCTACCCCTACTGACCAGTGTGACTAGTGACCAGTCTATCCCTACTAACCAGTGTGACTAGTGACCAGTCTACCCCTACTGACCAGTGTGACTAGTGACCAGTCTATCCCTACTGACCAGTATGACTAGTGACCAGTCTATCCCTACTAACCAGTGTGGCTAGTGACCAGTCTACCCCTACTGACCAGTGTGACTAGTGACCAGTCTACCCCTACTGACCAGTGTGACTAGTGACCAGTCTATCCCTACTGACCAGTGTGACTAGTGACCAGTCTATCCCTACTGACCAGTGTGACTAGTGACCAGTCTACCCCTACTGACCAGTGTGACTAGTGACCAGTCTACCCCTACTGACCAGTGTGACTAGTGACCAGTCTACCCCTACTGACCAGTGTGACTAGTGACCAGTCTACCCCTACTGACCAGTGTGACTAGTGACCAGTCTATCCCTACTGACCAGTGTGACTAGTGACCAGTCTATTCCTACTGACCAGTGTGATTAGTGACCAGTCTATCCCTACTGATCAGTGTGACTATTGACCAGTCTATCCCTACTGACCAGTGTGACTAGTGACCAGTCTACCCCTACTGACCAGTGTGACTAGTGACCAGTCTACCCCTACTGACCAGTGTGACTAGTGACCAGTCTATCCCTACTGACCAGTGTGACTAGTGACCAGTCTATCCCTACTGACCAGTGTGACTAGTGACCAGTCTACCCCTACTGACCAGTGTGACTAGTGACCAGTCTACCCCTACTGACCAGTGTGACTAGTGACCAGTCTACCCCTACTGACCAGTGTGGCTAGTGACCAGTCTAACCCTATTGACCAGTGTGACTAGTGACCAGTCTATCCCTACTGACCAGTGTGACTAGTGACCAGTCTACCCCTACTGACCAGTGTGACTAGTGACCAGTCTATCCCTACTAACTAGTGTGACTAGTGACCAGTCTACCCCTACTGACCGGTGTGACTAGTGACCAGTCTATCCCTACTGACCAGTGTGACTAGTGACCAGTCTATCCCTACTGACCAGTGTGATTAGTGACCAGTCTATCCCTACTGACCAGTGTGACTAGTGACCAGTCTACCCCTACTGACCAGTGTGACTATTGACCAGTCTATCCCTACTGACCAGTGTGACTAGTGACAAGTCTATCCCTACTGACCAGTGTGACTAGTGACCAGTCTACCCCTACTGACCAGTGTGACTAGTGACCAGTCTATCCCTACTGACCAGTGTGACTAGTGACCAGTCTACCCCTACTGACCAGTGTGACTAGTGACCAGTCTACCCCTACTGACCAGTGTGACTAGTGACCAGTCTACCCCTACTGACCAGTGTGACTAGTGACCAGTCTACCCCTACTGACCAGTGTGACTAGTGACCAGTCTATCCCTACTAACCAGTGTGGCTAGTGACCAGTCTACCCCTACTGACCAGTGTGACTAGTGACCAGTCTACCCCTACTGACAAGTGTGACTAGTGACCAGTCTACCCCTACTGACCAGTGTGACTAGTGACCAGTCTACCCCTACTGACCAGTGTGACTAGTGACCAGTCTACCCTTACTGACCAGTGTGACTAGTGACCAGTCTATCCCTACTGACCAGTGTGACTAGTGACCAGTCTACCCCTACTGACCAGTGTGACTAGTGACCAGTCTATCCCTACTGACCAGTGTGACTAGTGACCAGTCTACCCCTACTGACCAGTGTGACTAGTGACCAGTCTACCCCTACTGACCAGTATGACTAGTGACCAGTCTACCCCTACTGACCAGTGTGACTATTGACCAGTCTATCCCTACTGACCAGTGTGACTAGTGACCAGTCTACCCCTACTGACCAGTGTGACTAGTGACCAGTCTACCCCTACTGACCAGTGTGACTAGTGACCAGTCTACCCCTACTGCCCAGTGTGACTAGTGACCAGTCTACCCCTACTGACCAGTGTGATTAGTGACCAGTCTATCCCTACTGACCAGTGTGACTAGTGACCAGTCTACCCCTACTGACCAGTGTTACTATTGACCAGTCTATCCCTACTGACCAGTGTGACTAGTGACAAGTCTATCCCTACTGACCAGTGTGACTAGTGACCAGTCTACCCCTACTGACCAGTGTGACTAGTGACCAGTCTATCCCTACTAACCAGTGTGACTAGTGACCAGTCTACCCCTACTGACCAGTGTGACTAGTGACCAGTCTATCCCTACTGACCAGTGTGACTAGTGACCAGTCTACCCCTACTGACCAGTGTGACTAGTGACCAGTCTATCCCTACTAACCAGTGTGACTAGTGACCAGTCTACCCCTACTGACCAGTATGACTAGTGACCAGTCTATCCCTACTAACCAGTGTGGCTAGTGACCAGTCTACCCCTACTGACCAGTGTGACTAGTGACCAGTCTATTCCTACTGACCAGTGTGACTAGTGACCAGTCTACCCCTACTGACCAGTGTGACTAGTGACCAGTCTACCCCTACTGACCAGTGTGACTAGTGACCAGTCTACCCCTACTGACCAGTGTGACTAGTGACCAGTCTACCCCTACTGACCAGTGTGGCTAGTGACCAGTCTAACCCTATTGACCAGTGTGACTAGTGACCAGTCTATCCCTACTGACCAGTGTGACTAGTGACCAGTCTACCCCTACTGACCAGTGTGACTAGTGACCAGTCTACCCCTACTGACCAGTGTGACTAGTGACCAGTCTATCCCTACTGACCAGTGTGACTAGTGACCAGTCTACCCCTACTGACCAGTGTGACTAGTGACCAGTCTATCCCTACTGACCAGTGTGATTAGTGACCAGTCTATCCCTACTGATCAGTGTGACTATTGACCAGTCTATCCCTACTGACCAGTGTGACTAGTGACCAGTCTACCCCTACTGACCAGTGTGACTAGTGACCAGTCTACCCCTACTGACCAGTGTGACTAGTGACCAGTCTATCCCTACTGACCAGTGTGACTAGTGACCAGTCTATCCCTACTGACCAGTGTGACTAGTGACCAGTCTACCCCTACTGACCAGTGTGACTAGTGACCAGTCTACCCCTACTGACCAGTGTGACTAGTGACCAGTCTACCCCTACTGACCAGTGTGGCTAGTGACCAGTCTAACCCTATTGACCAGTGTGACTAGTGACCAGTCTATCCCTACTGACCAGTGTGACTAGTGACCAGTCTATCCCCGACTGACTACCTTGTCAGGCATGTATGCTGTCATATTCAATTATCACTGTGATTTGCGACAGCCTGGTGAAAGAACAGTAACCAACTTTTCTTGTCCCTTTAGGGGGGGGGGGGGGGGGGGGGGGATGTGTACCAGTATGTATGGTGTTTTTGTGTATGTATGGTTGCGTGCATGTATGCATGTGTAGTTAACAGCTGTTCTGTAAGAATCGGTGAAATCAGAACAAAGTTGATGGTTGCTGCCCTCAACTTGC
Source organism: Sycon ciliatum (assembly GCF_964019385.1). Classification (NCBI taxonomy): domain Eukaryota; kingdom Metazoa; phylum Porifera; class Calcarea; order Leucosolenida; family Sycettidae; genus Sycon; species Sycon ciliatum. The sequence goes on from NC_088645.1 coordinate 4,542,957, forward strand.
ATACCTTTGACGTCTTAGAAAGGGAAGGAATGCACCTCGGCTTGCACATGCACAAGTACCAGAACTGGTGCAGGGAGATGGTGTTGCACTTGGGTTAGATTTCATTAAGCACAAGTGTACCTTGCTGTTACGCAATATCTATATTGTGTGTGTAGAGATAGTATGGATATAAGAATAGCTATATTGTGTGTGTAGAGATAGTATGGATATAAGAATAGCTATATTGTGTGCGTAGGGACAGTATGGAAATAAGAATAGCAATATTGTGTGTGTAGGGATAGTATGGATATAAGAATAGCTATATTGTGTGTGTAGGGATAGTATGGATATAAGAATAGCTATATTGTGTGTGTAGGGATAGTATGGATATAAGAAAGGCCTTGTTTGGTATTTGTAATAATAGTTGATAAATATTGTGGTAAAGACACACCCGGCAATATGGCGGTAAACACACGCCTGCCCACACACACTCTCTAGGCTGCAAAGTTCTAGCACAGAGCTCTCCTTCTCACCACCACCAGCACCATCAGTTCGCGCCTGGCGCCTGGTCGATGCATGGTTGGAGGTATCCGGCATAGCAGGCTGGTACATCAAGTAGCGCATGGCAAATAGAAGATGACACAGCAACGACATAGCTCGATTGCGACGTACGTTTCGTCCCCGCTGGACTCATCAGGCAATCTTCTTCTTGGATGTCTTCATACGGAGCTTGACTCGGGAGAATGAAGTTGAAGACACAACTGCAGCTGAACTTATGGTTGATAAATATGGTGGTAAAGACACACCCGGCAATATGGCGGTAAACACACGCCACACGGGTCAAGCTCCGTATGAAGACATCAAAGAAGAAGATTGCCTGATAAGTCCAGCGGGAACGAAACGTACGTCGCAATCGAGCTATGTCGTTGCTGTGTCATCTTCTATTTGCCATGCGCTACTTGATGTACCAGCCTGCTATGCCGGATATCGCCAACCATGCATCGACCAGGCGCCAGGCGCGAACTGATGGTGGTGGTGGTGGTGAGAAGGAGAGCTCTGTGCTAGAACTTTGCAGCCTAGAGAGCGTGTGTGGGCAGGCGTGTGTTTACCGCCATATTGCCGGGTGTGTCTTTACCACCATATTTATCAACAATAAGTACAGCTGCAGTGGTGTCTTCAACTTCATTCTTTTTGTAATAATACTCCAAACATTAGCTATCTTCTTCTTTGCGCTGTTTTTCCACCTCCTTACTGTACTCCGCCGCAGCCCTCTACTTGCTGAGCTTTTTGTACTTAGATCAAATAGCAACCATACCAATGCCTTGACCAGGGGACAGTCCGCCCTGGCTTTAGCACTGCCTAATGCTTCGTCACGGTACGGTTTCTATGCTTTGCCTTACCTGGCTGCTGACAGGTGGAATTCGCTTCCAGCAGCATGCCGCCAGGCAGCCTCCTTTGCAATGTTCAACAGTACTCTTCGCAGCCTCTTTTGCAACACATAATGGCACAGTATGCAGCCACCGTTTTCTTTTTTCTTTACTCTATTTCACGCATTTACGGCTTTCTTCATTCAGCTCTATTTCACGCACTTACCTAGGGTACCCTGTAAAAAGACTCACAGTCTGTGGGGATTGCCCTAGTAAAATAATAAATACTACTACTACTACTACTACTACTACTACTACTACTACTACTACTACTTAATCCATTGTTCCTGTTCCTTTTCCCTTGCCTGTATTTCACCTGATGAGAAGGCTTAAAAGTATACTTGTGAAACCAAAAACTTTCAAGGTGTTCGTAAAGAGCCTGAAGTGTGTCCTTTTTATGAGTACTATCGCATTTTTTGTCTCAGAGGAAACTTTTTACTTGTTATTTGTCTGTGTGTTTTTGTTGACAACTTTGCAGTTCAATCTGACATGCGAAGTGACTTGGATGGAAAAATCGGTGATGTGCAGTCTGCAGTTACTGCTGTATCAGCTACCATGGAAGGCCAGATCAGGGTGAGTTTTTGTCACACTAGTATTGTACCGTGTTTTCCAGAGTGTAGTTCAAACTTTATTATTATTATACGCATTCCCGCGTTGAAGTGTAGCAGCAGTATGCTGCGTCCACAGCTTCGCTTATGCAGAATGGCTTGGGTGAGAGGAGAGGGGAGAGAAAGCAACAAGGCAACCAACATCTATGAAATTGGTCACAATAACATGAAGAGAACCAACCTACATATGCATGATTGCACAAGAATGGAGACGACCAAATATAATGGCTATATTAAATCATTGCGCCACAAAACCGGTACACAGGAGATCTGACGACAATGTAACGAAACATAAAACTCAGTTACTCAATACAGGTTCCACTCAATTACAAGAGAACAACGCTACAACGTTAGAATTGCCGCTAAATTATCGCAAGTGTAGAGAACGAGTCCAATACAAATGAAAACCATGAACAGACTGTCCCGAAGTTATTTTGGGAACAAATTGTACTACATGACTGTACTTGCTGATACTGACGCTGACGGAACACGAATTTGAGTTGAATACTCACGAAGTCTTGTACATCATTATGCGTCGGTGTTGTGGAGTAAGCAGGTACGTCAGTCACCAATCCAGCTTCAGCTCCACGCTCGCTTCAGCAGAATGTTGCCCGCGTTTGCTTTGCCTCCACACGGATAGACGACCAGCGCAGAGTCCCGCAGCTCCGTGGCCGTAAGGTCTTGATATTCGCCGTTAGCGCCGTCAAGTCTCAGCTCACCTCTCACACCAAGCCGCCCTATAAAAATCTTTCTCTCTCCATTGGAGTGCTCCCCAGTTGCGCGAGGAGACTAGAGAAATTCCTCCGGTGAGCGAGGAAGAAGAGCGGAGTTACCCAACTCAACCTAACTTCCAACTTTCAACTTTAGATACGCTATTTCAGGCCGCAAGTCACTTGTGCACACTGCGCTCCGGAATTTGAGAATATGTGCACTTTCAAAGTAGTCTAATGACTATGGATCTCACTGTAGTCAAATTTACCACATCTGAGTCAATGACTCTACACAAAACATATTCATACATTTCTGGTGTCTTCCGCCAGCTACACTGCAAATGCAAGATGTGCATGAAACCCCATATGTTACACTTGCATTTACAGATGTAATTTTTATGAAAATGTTGGCTCTGATCACACTATAGTACTGTCTTTGTAATCAAAAATATTCTCAAATCACGACTGCGTAATATACTCTGGATATACCTTGAGTTGCTTTAAAGTTTGGCAAAATTAGGTCTGTGTATTATGCTCTGGTGTGCTTTATACTCTGGCAATTAGGGTAGTTATTTTGTGTTAGAATGCATACTGGCATGTTTGCATTTGTCACGCACCGCTACTTAACCCTTTTTGAGCCAGGAGCGCATATATGCGCTCTGAAACATAACGTGCTTGACCATGAGCGCATATATGCACAAAAAATCGCACATTATCCCTTTATGGACTGCTAAATTTGTACAGGAAAGAAGCGACATGCGAAACTCAGTAACAACTCGAAATAGGTGTGCATTAGCCAATACACCACCATACATTTTTGGAAAGTAGATAGGATAGGCTGTCCAACATCATCCTCGCCACCGCTCTCGCTACTAGCAGTATCAGCCAATCCATCAGATAAATTGTTTTCTTGAATTTCTGGGATATCATCATCACTATCACTGTCCACTTCGAACTCGTCGTCATCAGACTCGTCAAGTAGGTCGCCAGAACTGTCCACGTTAGAGTTCCAGTTCAGAATCATGCCGATGGCATCGTCGGTATCGTCGTGCCATGACAGTACTCGTACTGCAATGTTAGTTCTGCATGCTCGCGGAAGCTCTCAATTTCTTTCTTGCGCGGCCGATTTCGTCAACATTTTGACTAGGGACCCCCGGCGAATTTAGCACCATTGGAAAGATATGGATTTCATCTTTCGATTTGTGTAAAAAAATATCGCCGAAAACGTGCGGTGCGCCCAGAAAAATTCGCGTTTCAAGTTTCGATCTTCTTCTTCTTATTATTATTATTATTATTAGATCAAAACTCGTACAGTCCGTCCACAAAGGGTTATATCGCAGTGCATATATCAGTGTACAAACTATGGTAAATCCGTGACACATAGAGACAATCAATACACCAAAGGAAAGGTCTTGAGGTTATCTTTCCGAAGATACAAATTTCGTCGCTATAGGATAATGACTCATTGAGCGGCGACATGATGAACACCGAGATCACGGCCCGGAGCAAACGCGATTTTTTTGGTTTATCACTTCGCAGTTATTTGGAGCAGGCTGGGGGATTTCCCTTTGGCATGACGCATGAGTGATGGACATCAAATAAATTGCTTGGATCTCAGCTTTCCAGCGGAGTTCGAATTGTGAAAATCGGTTGAATTTGGGCAAGATGATGAACAAGAACGTGAAATTGAGCTGTGCCGTTCCGAGGCACGTAGGAGTAGTTTGGAGAGGAGGTGGAAGTGGCCCTGGTGTGTCTATGTCGCTGAGATCTACCATGATGGATTCGCTTGGTCCTGATCTTTCCAACGAGCCCAGGATGATGAAAATCCATCAGGGTGGAGTGAAATGAGAATAAATTTCGTTCAGAGCTGTGTGCGCAAACTACACAAAGAGAGTCAGTGCGCTGGACAGCCGGCCGATTGGAGAAAAGGGGCCCAGCATGGCAAGGGTTAAGTGCTATGTGGTATTCCACTTGCATTGCCAATGCAGAGCTTTGCGCATGCCTAGCCTGACATCACATGTCACATGGATCTTCCATGCTAACGCCAACCAACATGGTGTCGTTCGTGCATGTGCATGACTGCTTGCTTCCTTTCGCTTTCTTTTTTGATGTTGGCTACACTGCAAAGTCATATTATTGGCAACTCTTAGCTTGTGCTAGAATCAGATTTTCATTCTCTCATCTCCACGCTTCAAAATCAGACTTCATTGATGGCTGTTGGTGCCTGAAACAATGCCGTCGTCTACTGTGGACTTGCTTTTATTAGCATCTGATTTTCTGAAATAGATGTACGCTTCAAAATTTAGACTTCAGTGACACCTGTGCATGTTGGCTCAGAGATTGCTGTATGACATGGAGTACACAGCATTCAGATGACTCTGCCGCTCTCACCATGGGCATGTGCGAATTGCTAGTCGGCCCCTCGTCCACTTTGGGTCCAGCTGGGATTCGAGAAGTAATTTGGGATGAAGTTCATTCTACCATCACGGACAAGGTTGGAACCTCTGTCTTGCCGCAACCATGGACAGTACTAGCGTCACCAGCTGTGTTAGCCGACAACGGCGTGAGTGCTGCATAATCAACTCCCTGCTGGCTGGGTGATCAAGATAGGTGCTTGGGAATATGATGACAGCAGGTTCATATCCTGCTGGAACTTCTCTGACCAACTGTTGCCTTAGACCTTGGAGGCAGTTGATAACCATAAGTCTTTTTTCCTCAAATTTAGTTCGTCCGGTGATGCAATATCAGTTGAAGCGGTGGTGGGCACCATTCGCCCGGCTCGTGGACGTCTGCATGCTATCACAACTTGGTCGGCAGCAGGTTATCTCCATATGAATGTTGTGATTAGTAATGCACTTCCATCACACTGCAGGAAGGCTGTTATTCCAGTGCATGGATTTTGCAGGTCACCAGGCAGTATTTCACAGAGGCTTTGTAAAATCAGCGCTTTTGAAGGCTTCTCGCTTCCCAGCCAGGCAAGCAATTTGCTACCATTGGCGTAAATACTTGGCCACTCTGTATCCCAGGCGAAGCTAGGCCTCAATGTATGTCATGAAAACCTTGTTCACCTGGTGTCTGAACACAACACGTGTCCTTTCTTTCATCTCGAAATAGCACACCAAGCCCAAACAGCATCATCTTCGCTGCTCACCCGCAACAATGCAGGCGCCGTCATCTACCTCAACCTCAATCTCATCAAGTGCATATGGTCAATTTGCCAGCTCATCTACATTTGCAACCGCTGTGACAAGGATCATCCACGTAACAAATATTCCGGCAAAAGATCACCAACAGCCAGCCCAGTAGAGGGGATCACGAGATCCCAACGTGAACTGCAAATACCTGTTGCATGCGTTTATAATCTTCCTTTCCCATACTCTGCTCAGTACATCTTAACGTGTGAAAATCATAAACTACTAGTATGGCCCCACCTCAGCTAGTGTATCTTGTGAAGCTAGGGATCAAAAGTGTGTTCTGGCATATCCCAATTCATGTGCTGAAGACCACCTGCTATTTGTCATATTCTGGCGAGGCAGTTAATAGTACGAACGTGCTCTAGCATTTGGACTTTGCTTGAACTCTGCCAATCTCTTTGATTCAGTTGCCTCAGCCATAGAGTGGATTGTCAGTAACCATTTCTCTAATGCCACGCTTTGCAACTCCTAGGACGATTTTCTAAACATTTAAACTGGCCAAACTGTTGCACAGCCTTAATTAGTAATCCTGCTGCGGTCCTTCCTCTATCTATTCGTGTCACTAGCGCCAGCAAAGGTGGAAGGTTCTGTGAGATCATTGACTTAACTCGGTATCATCCTGGACTGTGTGCGGCCCTAGGCCAGGATGTCCATGTTGGTGTTGGCCAGCACAATCAGCAGCCAGAAATTATCCAACACCAACTCGAATCCCTATTGGACAAGCTCTTGTTTGTTGCCCATGTCATTCCTCCTAATAGCACCTTATCACTAGACCTCAGACTACACACAGATGCAAATGGCACCCATTGATGAGGTGCTTACAACGGGAAGTTGACTCAAAGTTCATGGAACAGCACCCACAGTGACATGCTGCAGTCTATTGAGTAGAAGGATGTATATGCCCCTTGTAGCAGCCTGCACTGAGAGGGGTAGCATCAGATTTTGCTGAAACGTCTTCAAGCTTCAAACTCCGAAATGTCATCATCTAGTGGAAATCGGATGCACACTGCTAGCTCCCAGAATGTCACTGCCGATTGGCTTTCTCCTTTTCTTATGCAGGAATTTCGTTGTCATGCTCCAGTAGCCCAGATAAACCCAGACCACGGTCATCTTCCTGTGTTTTTGTGATCGAAGTCACCAAGTAAACTGCCTGTGTAATTGCTGCTGATATCAGATGCACCAGACTCTGCCTGTGAATGTTCTTTTGTTGGCTTTGATCCCTTTGCAATCTGCAACCTTACTCAGCTTCTGATCTTGTCATTTGCTACCTTGCACTTTATTGCTCGCTGTGTCTGTCCTTGTGTGATATCTATTTACTTGGAAGATGTAAGAAATGCACACATTGAACAGGGTCTAGAGGATCCCCTGGCCAAGACCTGGCTTATCAAGGCAGTGTTGATGGTTGTCCAACAATGACACGTGATTGAGGCAGTGAAGCATATATTGCCCATAACCCTGCTTATTCTAAGGAAGTTTGTTTATGCCCACCAGCCCGTCCCCAATTTGGCTGAGCTTGACTGCGTTCTTCTTGAGTTTGCTGCATTTTCGACATCCGTCTGTTGCCAAGATGCTTCGAATTGATCGAGGGCCTGCGGGCAGACTGCATCAGATTTAAATCAGGCAGCATAATCATACTGTTGAAGAGATCAAGGACTGACGCATCAGCTATCCTGGCAGCCACATGTCTCCAGTGTTGTGCAGAAGGCGTCAGTCGCCATCAGCCAGCTATGGCGCCATGGGCGATCTCTGCCCATAAGAGCCCGCAGACTTTGGTACATTGGCATTGTGCAAGCACGACTAACGTACGCATCCAATGCATTCTTCCCGTCGTTGACACAGCAGCTGCAGAGTCGTTTAATCAAATCCAGCAAATCCGGAATTCGTGCAATTTTCCGACTCTCCAGCCGTGCATCCACAGCCCCCCTCCTCGTGCGCTTATCTATTCGATCCCTAACTCACACTTTTAGCTACAAGGTTGTGTTTTTTGTTTTCCGTTGCCTACATGATCTTGCCAGTCCTCTTTTCTGCACCTACTTTCAGTTGATGGCTAATACAGGTCAAGCATCCCGGGATGATCGCCGAATTACTCGAGGACAGGAACAGCGGCTACTGCAAGTGCCTTTCCTTCCTGCACCTTCCGGTCGTCAGTCATTGACATTTGTGGGAAGCACTCTTTGGAATGCCCTTCCCAGCGATATTCGCCTCCACAGTGCGACGTTTGCCTTTAAACTGGCTCTGAACAGAATTAATTGTAATTTGTAACCACCTTGCTCGGCATCCCTACACATTACTGCATGTTTTCTCTGTGTGTTCTTCACTGCATGCTTACACATACACACACCCATTTGAATTATATACAAACTTTGTGCTTTTGAATTATCATGTTATGATTCTTTATAATATTTCCTTCTCTCATAATATTATAATTATTTGTTCTTAGCAGGAACCGGAGGGTTTTCCTCTGGTGAGAAGGCAGAATTGCCTGTGCTCTAAGCGAATTCAAATAAAAGAAGCAAACAAACAATTTGGAAGGGAGTCCAAATTGTCATTGGTCCGGCTAGTTGCCCTTACTTCCCTCTGTACACTACACTACCTGACAATGATTGGCAGTCAGAATGCATCTGATCCTCTACATGTACTTACCAATGGTATGCCGCTATCTAGAGGTGTGTTTTTCATCTGTACTCTCCACTTGGCAAGGGTATGCCGCTATCCAGAGGTGTTTTTCACCAGAACTGTCCACTTGGCAAGGGTATGCCGCTATCCAGAGGTGTTTTCATCAGAACTGTCCACTTGGCAAGGGTATGCCGCTATCCAGAGGTGTTTTTCATCAGTACTGTCCACTTGGCAATGGTATGCGCGCTATTCAGAGGTGTTTTTCACCAGTACTGTCCACTTGGCAAGGATATACCGCTATTCAGAGGTGTTTTCATCAGAACTGTCCACTTGGCAAGGGTATGCCGCTATCCAGAGGTGTTTTTCATCAGTACTGTCCACTTGGCAAGCGTATGCCGCTATCCAGAGGTGTTTTTCATCAGAACTGTCCACTTGGCAAGGGTATACCGCTATCCAGAGGTGTTTTCATCAGAACTGTCCACTTGGCAAGGGTATACCGCTATTCAGAGGCATTTTCCTCAGAACTGTCCACTTGGCAAGGGTATGTCGCTATCCAGAGGTGTTTTTCATCAGAACTGTCCACTTGGCAAGGGTATGCCGCTATCCAGAGGTGTTTTCATCAGAACTGTCCACTTGGCAAGGGTATGCCGCTATCCAGAGGTGTTTTTCACCAGTACTGTCCACTTGGCAAGGGTATGCCGCTTTCCAGAGGTGTTTTTCACCAGGACTGTCCACTTCCTGCTTGAAAGTGCTGCGGTGCCAAACACCGAACTTTACTCGGCACACTCATTTCGAATTTGTGCCACTACTACCGCCGCCATGGCAGGGATACCTAATTGGCAAGAATACCTGATTCACTGATTTGTCTTGCCGCCAGGTGGCAGAGGGATGTGTGCCTACGCTATATGCACGTTACTATGGAGACTAAGTCAAAGATCTCAGCTTGGGCTTGCCTCAGTGAGTGAGCTAATCTGATTTCTAACATGGACAGTTACAAATATCGGTACGTTCTGTCCATGAAATGACCTACTTTGGTGAATCTCACTCCTTGATAACTGCTTGCTGCAGGGGTTGTGAGGGGATAGTGTTGCTGCTTTATGTAGCTCTATCGCTTATAACTGGTGATTTGCTTCGCTAATTGCGGCTCATCATGAACAAGTTGCTGCCATTTGCATTAGCATTGCTTTGCAATCGCATTTTGGCGCAATGCGGGTTTATTGCCGTTCCTTTCGAGCCAGTTGCTGCCAGTGGCCTGGAATTGCTTTCCTGCTCTTTGAGATTTCGCATTAAATAAGACCAGCTAATCGAATCAGCACACCATCTCCAACCTAATTCTTTGTTGCGTTAGGCTGAGTCTGGTCAGGTCTGACCTACTCACCTCCCATCACCTAGGAGCTGCATATGTGCCTTGATCCTAGAGGGTGGTGGTGTTTCTGCATATACACCTTGATCCTAGAGGGTGGTGGTGTTTCTGCATATACACCTTGATCCTAGAGGGTGGTGGTGTTCCTGCATATACACCTTGATCCTAGAGGGTGGTGGTGTTCCTACATATACACCTTGATCCTAGAGGGTGGTGGTGTTTCTACATATACACCTTGATCCTAGAGGGTGGTGGTGTTCCTGCATATACACCTTGATCCTAGAGGGTGGTGGTGTTTCTACATATACACCTTGATCCTAGAGGGTGGTGGTGTTCCTGCATATACACCTTGATCCTTGAGGGTGGTGGTGTTCCTGCATATACACCTTGATCCTAGAGGGTGGTGGTGTTTCTGCATATACACCTTGATCCTAGAGGGTGGTGGTGTTTCTGCATATACACCTTGATCCTAGAGGGTGGTGGTGTTTCTGCATATACACCTTGATCCTAGAGGGTGGTGGAGTTCCTGCATATACACCTTGATCCTAGAGGGTGGTGGTGTTCCTGCATATACACCTTGATCCTAGAGGGTGGTGGAGTTCCTGCATATACACCTTGATCCTAGAGGGTGGTGGTGTTCCTGCATATATACCTTGATCCTAGAGGGTGACGTCACTCGGTACTTCTGGACAATTTTGAACACCATCTTTTCAAGCTTTCACCCACTTCTAGTCATCGCAGAGAGAAAAATGAATAATACCACCTTGATCAGGAGCCAAAGCACTACAAGATAAGACAAACAAAAAATTGTTCACAGTTCCCCTACTAGACTCTACGGCATTATCAATTCTTACTCTTTGGGTGGAATACGATCAAAAGTACTTCCTCCGTTAATATAATTTTTGTGATATTTTGCAGTTCAGTCCAAAGAAATATATGGCTACAAAGCAGCATATGGGAGATAGATATTTGCTGATGTCACACAGCTCATTTCAAAGTAGTCTAGCTTCACTCTTCGTCAGAATCTGATGACGACTCACTCCCTGATGACATCGAGTCTGCATCCTGCTGACTTTCACCTCCAGCGCTGCCAGCTTTTATTCCGCAGCCTTTACAAACTGCCGAGACATGATTTCATCATGGAGACCGCCAAGTTCTTTGCTCCAGCTGTGAGCTTCATGACCTTTGCTGTGGCGTGGTAGTTGTGGTCTCCGCCACTCTCCAGAATGACATGAGAGAAGCAATACAGACACGTCTGTCTACAGGCTGCGGAAGAATGCCAAGTCGTCGACATTGAGATCGGGACCATTTTGCTGGTTGAACAACAACCTGAATGTCGAACACTTTTGCTTTTCCCTGCCCGGCAAACCCACGTGCGTTGATTTTGGCTGTGTGCAGACGTGCACCATTGTGCTGGTACAGCATTGGCTAGCCGGCTTCTGGGCACATCCTCAATCCACACGGCCTTTCAAACTGCTTCTCATTTTCACACTTTGGTGTCATGCGCCTGGCCGGGAGTTGTGTTCTGGTTCATTCTGTCAAGAAACGGTGGTGCTTCACTGGTTGTTTACGAAAGGACTCCATGCTTTCGGAGGTGCAAATGCCTGTAAGATCAATGGACGACACCACTGATACCTTATGTAGGGGATGGATCACGGACATATTTGTCTAATGCCAACCAAAATATCAATGCAAGAACACAAAAAATGCAACAAAGTTTTGCCTTAAGGGATGAAGGAAATAATTATTGATGTATAAGAGGAGCATAAAATAATGTTGAAAGTTATGACCAACAGCCTCCCTAAAGTCACGATACATTTTTAGACAAGCACACCTGTTGAGCCGTCACCAGCAATACGGAGAAACGTACATCTGTGGAATATCTTTTTAAAAGTTTACCTAACGGTTGGTTCATTTAAGCCAAATTGGGGCAGGGAAGCACCGGGCGGTGAGCCACCTCCCGATCCGTCCGGCATACAGTTCGAGTACCGAATCTACTACAAAGTAGTACAGAATGGGCTCAAATGGTACAACAGGTTAGTCAACTGAAGGTTGAAGTCCCTGTTTCTTCAGTAGCTCAAGGGCTTTTAGTGATGGCCACTCGGTGCTACCTTTTACTGGAGATTATGAAACTACTTCTACACTTTTTATTGCAGTAAGCGATGTTGTCGAAATTATGCATGCAAACGTTGATGATGTTGCAAGAACTTGCCAATGTATCCTCCTTCACATTTTTTATTTGTTTGAATTATATTAATTTTTGTCTCATAATTTGCACAACTGACAAGCTAATCATCCGAGAAGGACGGTTAGGTATGCTGACTTATTATGCTTTCTTAAAGCGACTACAAGAATGGCAAACTGACTTCATCTTTACCTTAAATTTAGGAAAATTTAGGACGAGTCTTGGTTTGAAATTTTGACAAAATCTGGCTCCGGGCACCGGCGGTCCCTGGTGTGAACGGTTCACAAACCACTTTCGGTCAAAATTGCACTTGATCAAGGCCGAAGCAGATCACAAGAGTTGGACACTGCCCAACTTTGCCACCGGTGCCTTGCGATTATTTACCGTATGATTTTGTTACGACTGCACTAGTTCACATACTTGGTCCGACTTATTAAAATGTGCGTTTCGCTTCGAACGTCAACCAAACAAATTCAAAAAATCTCAGGACGGAATAAACTATCCAGCTACCTAACACTATCCTTTAGTTGTCGATTTGTGATGTTGAAGAAGAAATGTTGCCAACTTCAACGGAGGCAGCGGCTCAGGATCCTAGTCGACTCGAGCATTTTGCGTGCAAATTTTGTCGTAAGAAGACTCCTGTTGCTTCTCGCGCAACACAAAGAAGGCCTGGTGCTGAAATCAACACCCTACTGCGATGGAGAAACTCCTGCGCGGTCGTTCTCGAGTGCCTCCTGGCGGATTGAAATCGCTGCATGCGCTGTTTTCTTGGCAAGAATTTCAGCAAAAGCGTCATCCAGAAACTCGTGCAGAAAGCACCAGCATCGCTCCGTCCAGTTTGCTGATCTCTCTCGCAGTCGTTCACGATGTGGAGGCCGACGATTCAAGATCACAGAAGAGATCGTCGAGAAGTTGAACGGAATAAATAACCGCCCTTGAGGTCGACTTGCAGGCGACAACCTGGCTAGAAAACTGAAGCGCGGAAAGGGTGAATTATCCTAAGGATACGGTGCGTGAATGGTGCGGAGTCCTCGGAGCCGCGATCGCGATGCGTCACAAGGTCGCCAGTCTCCAGGGCCAGTGGATTCGTGAAACTGGCAGGGAAGAGCACGCATGGTCTGACTGCATGCATGACCATCAGGTCAGGTCGCCGCAGATCAGACGCAGTACGCGCACGGAACATGGTGATGAGAAGTGATTTTTGATGCGTGGTGGTTTACTTGTTCGCCTCTTTTTGAAGGTGTCGTCGGAGCGTCAGGCGAAAACACCTATTGCCACCATTCTGGCAGTCGTACTGCACGAGGAGGAGGCGAAGTCGATCGTCAAAATCGTGGCTATGGAGTGAAAAAATCAAGGAAGCGCAGTGTAGCTTGGAGGAGATGAAAAATCTGTCGGCGTTTTGCAGGTTGACGCACTTGCAGATGCGCCCTGAGACACCAGCAGCAATGAAAACTACAAGGTCAGGACAAGAAACGAAACAGAAGTTATCTATCTACCGTCTCTTGGTTGATTTTTTTAGTACAGGTGTTCCTTTGTACATATGCTTGAGTTTTGAAGCGAAGCGCACATTTAAATAAGTCGGACCAAGTAATCACAATGAGCTGGGAGCGGGTTGCAAGAGGCCCCCTGCTGGTGACTCCCATCGCGCACCGGCAATACTCCGGCAACACTCGAACCAACCCTAAGTTAGTAACTTGCCCATTATATTTGCACCAACGTGAAGTGATGTAGGAACCTTTCTGCATGTTTGTCACAATTCCCATGACGTCAAGGGCAAAAAGCCTCACCATTACTATGCTCCCACTATGCAATTTTTGTCTTTGCCTGTGAGCTGTGATCACTGTACTTCCTTCGCGTCATTAAAATTGTCGCTTCTCACATCGCAATGTTTGTGACTTGACTCGTCTTAGTCAGACTGTCGGAATCGCTGTTTTCTGTGTTCGAACATTGGTGCGACCCTTTTTGCAGAATGCCTACTTGTTACTGAAGCCGTGGTGGTCTCGGACTTTGTCGGAGCTCTCTTCCGCACCAAGAAAATTCATCGCGCTCCGCACTATTCCGCCCCAGAGCGCATATCGTTTTTCTGGAGTTCGTGCTGTCCCACATCACTCCTTGGGCATTTATCAAGACTGAAAGCTCGGGTATAAGAATCCTGTTATCTCTCCTGAATATGAAATGCTGATGTTGACGATGGCAAGTAGAAAGTGTTCTCAAATTCCTAAAATGCGCTACTTGTGGTGCACGTTGCTGCGAAGGTAGCAGATCTGAAAACACCAACAAAATCAGCGAAGCGCTTGCCAAGGAAAGAAGGTGCGGAACTGCTTACCCTATCCTGCTGGAAGGTCGTTACAGTGTACCTGAAAAATGCTAGCTTGCCTTCATCGCCAGCCACCTGGAGGCATGGATCATTTGAAAACGAAGTTTCTTGACCTGAAGTTGAACGAGCGTCTTATTCAGCATATTGAGTGCTGAAGGGTCTGCCTCAAACTCTGATGAGTACGTCGACCTTAGCTGCAAGTGAAGCGAAGCGGGAGGCCACAAACTAAAGCTTGGTCCGTCGACAATGCTCTGCCTCAATTTCTAGCTGATTTCTTTGCCTTTCGAGTGGAAAAAATAAATTCGAAGAATTTCTCTGGGAAGCGACAATTTAATGACGCGGAGGAAGTAAAAATAAAAATAAAGCGTCTTCGCTTGGCTTCCGCTCGTCATGTATATTACATACCTTCGGGTTGGGTGGTCTGTTACTTTGCGTTTTCAAGTTGGAATAAGACCGGTACGTCCGATTGTCTTACTAGTCTCATTAATCATCCTGTAATGTTCGGCATTCTTTGTTACCCCGCAACATAGCTTGTGCACATCTTTGTTGCACTTTAACTCCACTCATTTGGAATTTTGCACTCCTGAGTCGTCCAAGTTGGAAAGTTGTTGGTTGGTGCTTGGTACATGTGTTGGAGCTAGGTGTCTGGTCGTTGAATGTCTCAGTACCACAGTCAGATTGGGCCTTGTTGCCCCAGTTCTGCATAACTTTAATCTTTGACGCCAATTGCCGGAGACGATGATAGCGATACTACAACAGAAGCCATACTAAGTTGTGCTGGGATTGCACCATGCAACAGCTTGCAAGGCCGATTAATTGACCAATACCGTGCTCACGCGATTAGATCCCTATCTCGAATTTGCCCCAGTCTCTAAGAGCCAGTGGAAACGAAACCCGTCTCTTGTATAGTGCCCCCTCCCCCACCATCCCCACCCTCCCGGCTTGGAAGCAAGCTCATGTGCAAGTTTGGTGATCTTTTTATACTGCTTTTGTCCATGTTATTGAACTGGTGGTTTCAGAATCAAAATCACAGTTCTTGCTGCCCTTTCTTTTGAGTTTGATAGGTTGCAGTAAACTTTAGGCTCTGTTTCGTTGCCTTCTTTGCTTTTATGCGGGATGAAGTAAATGTGCCAGCATTGAAAACATGTTACCCTCTCTTGAATTGTGCCCTATCTTGAATAGTGCCCCATCTGTGGTGGACGTTAAAAAATAGTGCACTAATCGCTCGAGTACGCTACTACTCAAAGTGGTTTACACGCCACAGCTATTTGACGTATTTTGTTCTGACCAATGAATTCCTACTTGTTGGTCTTTATTTTCGATATTTTGCCGCACACACTTAACACCACCTACTTCGGCATGCACTGGTTATTGGGAAAAACCCAGGAGAATGAAGGAAACGTCAGGACGAGACTAAGGTTGCCCTTGGTGGACCAATTTCAGAATTTTAATGACAACCATGTTGGTACTTCCTCCGTATACAAAAACTTCGTGACTTTTTTTTGAAAGCTGCGCACAGCTCTGGAATTGTTCCGTTTGACTCGGAATAACACTCGTGGCATTGTCTAACCTGTTTACAAGCTATATACAAAGAAAAAAGCAACTCAGACGAATGAGATTGAGTTTTTTCAGAGTCTTCGTCGCTCATGTCATTGTCACCTGACGACGCTGACTCCGCATCGCCAACAGTCGCTGATTCCGCTCGCATTTCGTTCAGATTCTTGTCACCTTTAGTGATGATCCGATGCTGGACTTTGGCTACGTCCTCTTCATCTCTAGAGCTGTGTACGAATCGGTGTCGACTATATTCAGTGGTTCCAACCCGCGACCTCCATTATGCCGTGAAACGAGTCGTACAAGCACATCCACACGCTTCGCATTTTCTCGCCAGGATAATCCTCCCAAGCATTCTACAATGGCTTCGAGGAGGTCCCTACGATTCCCCTTGGCGACAAAAGAGACGTCTGACTGGAGAGAGGCGAAGAAAGCCAGGCCATCGACATTCTGATCCTGAGTCTGCGCTGGTTGCACGACGACTGAAATGTTTCATCTTGCCGTGCGAGCGAAACAAATCTATGTTCTCACGCTGCGTAGATGACTATGGGGCCGCGCACCGCAAGTACGAGCCTGGCCACTTTCCGGGCAGCGAGTGCCGCGTGACTCGACTCCGTGTTCCAGCCACGAGCTACACTTCGTCACTGTGTCAGTTTCGAGCAAGTAACTTAGTAAGTGTTAGTTTTTATTGCATTTGACTCTTGAGTTTCTGTCCGCAACGTCCTCACACGCATGGCGTCCGTGGAGAATCTGTTCGGGATCAACCAAACTAACCTCGACATGGACGGGAGTTGTCGATAACAGCCTTTGGCACCGTTCGTTGAGCAGGTTCTTGCTCAAAAACACCGTTCAAAAAAAGTCACGAAGTTTTTGTATACGGAGGAAGTACTTTCTCCGACTTTTTTGGACTAAATTTCGCTGCTGTTCTGTTGCTCTCTGTGTGGCTCTCTTGGCATGAAAGACCGACAGATGACATTATTGGAACCATAGGAAGGCATGATTCACATTCTGGAAAGACGATAGTCATCGCAAGGCAAGGGTGTCGTGCTGTCAAGCAATGGGAGTGACGATGTTTTGCATTTTTTTACACAACAGGCACTTTGCCATGCAACAAAAGAACTGGGCTAACTGCTCGTCGTTTACAGTTTTTGGTTCAGAATGAAAAAGAGAAGGGCAAAGGTACTGAGGAGAAAGAATAGTATGAAAGGGATAGCAGCTAACTTTTTGGAATCTGCGTCATCCCCGAAAACACCAGCCAAAGTGCAAACAGGACAGCAAGATGTGAAAACTCCATAACGCAAAGAAGTGACTCACTTCGCGCAGCACTGCAAAGCTAAAAAGTTCAAATTCGAAGTCGTCGTCTGCTACCGCGTCTTCAACGTGGAAGATCTCGCTCTGTTCAGCAACCTCCACTCCGATGTCTTCTTGGTCGCATACAAGTTGCAGTTGTGAAGTGATGGTACGACTACAATGCAGATAACATGTGAAATGTTTGGCTTTTCCTGTACGCGTCGTCGTTCCGGGCACCCTCGAGAGCGGAGGCGATGAGTACCAGCGTCACCGCGGTCTCCCCCTAGATTTTTATTTATTTATTTACTGTTTGCACTTCATGGCACATAATGAAAATAGCCAATAAAAAGGAAGTAAGGGTGAAACCAACCACGGACCGAGAACAAAAATGCTAATTAAAGAGAGAAAAAAGGGAAAAAGAGAAAAATGAAGAAGAAAATAGAAAGCATGAACAGTCCAACAAATTGTCATTTCTAGATGTGCTTGTGGAAAAAATGAGTAGTGATTTTCTGACAACCGTTTATCAAAAGCCGACGTTTACCGGTCAGTACATTGTATATGACTCTTATTGTTCGTCTCAAAATAAAGTAAACTTAGTGCGTTGTACATCGTGCGAAGCGTATTTGTTCGTCCTGCAAGCTGCAGGAGGAACTTGGTACCCTGAGTTTTTGTTGCAGAAGTTGTTGAAATTCAAACTAACTACGAAGGCTCCTATGGTTGGTCCTGCTCGATGTACCCGTATTTTTATGTTTGCCGTGGAAAGGGCAGGAGTCGACTAAAGTTTGTAGTGCAGTCAAGTCTGTTGTTCGTCAAACATACTACGCAGTACACGTCGTGCCAGTCTTTACGACGATGCGTGGGTTTACGATGCAGAAGAATGTCCTACCAGCCCATCACCGTAGTCATCTTATTTACAACTTTGAATGCTGACAATGCGCTAGTCGGTATGTTGGTAGGACTGTTCAGCACCTGAACGCATGCATTAATCAACACACACCACGTCACATACTTCCACCTTGCGCACAACAAGAACAACCGAAACGAGGGCTACCTAGAAAACAACCATTAACCACACAGCCGTTACCTACGCAACTCGGGGATCCTAGCTCACAAACTGTGCTTGCTCCACTGTCGCTGGTGGCGGTGGTGGAGGAGAATGGGCGTGGTGGCTCATCGGGTCGGCTTCTGTCGCCGCCTTTGCTCCTGCCGTCGGTGGTTCCTTCGTCAGTGCCCCCGGCGGCTATGGCTGAGGCGGTGCCACTTGCGGTCCCAGTCCCACTGCCTCCTCCTGATCCTCCGCCATCGGTTCTTGCGGCGGTTGAGCTTGCCAGTGGCAGACCGCGAGCAACACTGACAGCGGCATTAACAATACAAATGCCGACTCAAAAAGGACCCACCTTGCATATCAGCAGCTCCCTCACCAACACCAACAGCGCAATCTACAGCAACCACAACTAATCCACCATCCAAGCCCATGATTGAACGACCAAGACGATCAACAACCAACTACAACAGAAGCTACGCACTCAACGGACAAGGGCGAAAGGAGGGACGTGAAAGCAGAGTGAAGGCCGAGTTAACTTCAATGGACCCGGTCAGGCGGGATGGATGAGACAGAGAGAGTGCAGAGGAAGCTTAGGATGGAACGGACGGCGGAGGGAGCAGTGAGTCGGAGAGTAATGATGGGAGTGATGGTGAGAGTGCCGGTGAGAGTGTTAGTGTTGTGAGTAAGTTTCGTGGTAGCAAGTCTTCAGTGTACAATCATCTGCTAGCTAGTCCTGATTGTTGCAATTCGTATTCCGACGCTTCGTTCCCTGTAATGTGCCGTGGTCGTCATGGTTATGGACTGAAGTTAAAAGTGTTGGAAGCTATCTATCAGCGTCTGTATAATCCTAATTTGTGTGTACAGAAAGATAGTATAATTGGGTTGAAATTGTTCAAGTAACGTGTCGTGTTTTGGTGCGGCCAAGCTTGGCTGTTAATGTTCTAGGTGAAATGTACTGCTGTTATGTGTTATCACTTTGTCCTCCCTTCTTTCTTTCTCTTGTTTGTTCATTTTTCCATTTGAAAGTTTATTGTTAGCACACGCATTCATTATTGCTCTCGCCTTGATTGTTTAAATTCACACTTGTAAATTTCACTACTGTTGTTCTTAGTGTTATTTCTCTAATTTAGATTTTCTATAATAGTTCAATTTTGTTTCAGTGTCCTTTAGTACAACGACGATTCCTGATAAGTGTTGTACGAAAACTTGTTTGAATCCATATTTTTTCTCTACACCATTTCTTTTCATCGTTTTATTGCACATCGTCTCCACCGTTTTTACATTTCATGAATAAAGTACACAAATGTCGGTTCAGCTCATTTTATTGATTGCGGTTATCAAATTATTGTCTCCTCGCCGTTTGTTTAAAAAAGAAAGAGCGTTACTTACATAGAGAGATGCTAGGGAAGGCACATGTGTAAACCATATACTTTGAAGTACTAGTAACAGCGAAGACGATCTGGGACGTGGAGAAGCTGCACTGTGACGTGTGAGAATGCGTAGATCGACCTGCCATTTTGGTTCGTTCCAATGGCAACTTAGACTGAGACTCTATTCCCATCAATCGATCTTGCAGATTTTTGAATACATGTCCATTGAGTGTGTTGAAATGTATCCCTTCCAATGATACACTTTTGTCGAGCAGAGCTACTAACAGAAAAGTCACGTGAAAAAGTCATGAATTTTATGTTTCCGTAGGGTGTAATTTCACCACCAGCCCCCCCCCCCCCCCCTGACACGCCAACACATACACACATACACACACACACTTGTACTTGTACTTGTTGCTCACTGCCAAAACTGGTCACGTGGGTCTCCCCGGTAGAGGGGAGAGGGACTCAAAAGGAATCTTGGAAAGATGACTCAATTGTCTATAGAACCACACAACGGCCGACACCCCCTGAAATCCCCAAAACTTCGGGGAAATCACCCTGAAATCCCCAAAAGTGTACAAAACTCTGGGTTAACAGGTATGTATACTTAAAATAGAAAGTATATTGACCCTGGAACGAACAAAGGTGGCAGGTACAACGTTACACCTTCAAACAGCCGAGCCCGTTTGCAACATACCCAACACAATCAGGCATAAGTCTACCCATCGACCGAACTAGCTGGCACCACACACACACACTTGCACTCACGCATGCCCGCACGCATGTGCGCGCGCAAACACACACACACATACACACACACTACTACTACTACTACTACTACTACTACTACTACTACTACTACTACTACTACTACTACTACTACTACTACTACTACTACTACTACTACTACTACTACTACTACTACTACTACTACTACAACTACTACTACTACTACTACTACTACTACTACTACTACTACTACTACTTCTACTACTGCTGCTGCTGCTGCTGCTGCTGCTGCTGCTGCTGCTGCTGCTGCTGCTGCTGCTGCTGCTGCTGCTGCTGCTGCTGCTGCTGCTGCTGCTGCTGCTGCTGCTGCTGCTGCTGCTGCTGCTGCTGCTGCTGCTGCTGCTGCTGCTGCTGCTGCTGCTGCTGCTGCTGCTGCTACTACTACTACTACTACTACTACGACTACTACGACTACTACTAGCAGCATGACTGCCCAGATGGGCAAGTGTCACCCCTATGAAAAGGGGACCAGAAAACGGGAGTCGGATCACAAGCAGGACCGCGAATATCAAGCTAGGTCCTGCTGCCGGCGGAAATTGCGTTTATAATGTGGGCAGCTGAGGGGCAGAGCTGCTCTCTCCGCAGCAGATGGTCTCGCACCACGATTGCAGTTGTGACACTTGAACCCGGCCGCAGAACGGAAGCATCGCTGACATGTTGGGCAGTGCTGCTGGCAACAAGCTGAAAGTGGCACAGACAGACTGACTGTTGGTGTAGGAGAACTCGTGACAGGCTGGCATCGATGAACAGAGTAGCCACCCTTGCTGCGGAACCACCTCTGGCAGTTCTGGCACTGCACTGATCCATGCTGGAGCTGGATGGGAAGCCGTCTCTGAGTGGTGCACTTGTGCCGCGTTCTATCAGAGACCCGTGAGAAGTTCCGGCCACACACTGCGCAATGCACAGACTTGGGCATGGTGGAGCTCGACTGAGGGGCAACCCGTACTTCCCTCCACTGTTGGCGGTCCTGAGCAAGGATGAACCACTGAGATGGCTGTTGCAGTGCAAACTTGAGGTCGGTCATCACCGTGTCTTTCCACCGTTGTCGGGGACCACAAAAAGGCCGAGGCACAGGTAGCCAGCCACCCAAAGAGGAGTTGGAGGGGGTGCAATCATCATCCATATGCGCAACGTGCCCAGTCCATTCCAGTCGCCGATTGTTGAGGCGTGTAGACATCAGTACTGGGTCTCCCCAACGGCTCCGCCACACACACACACACACACACACACACACACACACACACACACTACTACTACTACTACAGTAGCTTGGCTGCCACAAGGGCCACACCACTACGAAAGGAGCCAGAGTCATTGTCAGGAGCAGAAACGGAGATGACGACTCAGGTCACTCTGTCGACGGAACTGACGGCTGCAGCGAGAACAGCGAACACCATACGACGCTATTGCCAGCTGCCAGAAATGGCCACGCCGCTCCCCAAAGGGAGGTACTGTCAGAGAGGTTAGGGGGGAGGAAGGCAATGCTCCAAGTGGCGTTCCAGATCTTGCCGCCTCCGGAACCGTCGGTTGTGGCAAACTTGGCAGTGAAACTTGAATTGTTGGCGTTCAGCCACAGTAGGGCGCTTTGGACAGGTTCCACAACGGTGACGCTTGAGACCCGCAGCCGATTTAAATGAACGCTGACAGTTGGTGCAAGTTACACCAGGAACAACAAGAGGAGCAGGGGCAGGGGCCGGGGGCTGGTCGACATCGCCTAGCCGACACTTATGCACCGCAAAGCCTCCTCTGCTACGTAGCCATCGGTTGCATGTTGGACACTGTACTGATCCAGGCTGCTGCGATACCGGGAGCTGACGGATTGCTGAACACTTGTGCCGGACCATTTCGGAACTACGGCGGAACAGACGGTTGCAGGTTGGGCACTCGATGCTCTTCGGGGCGGGTTCCTTGTCCTCACCTGCTGCTGTCACCACTCCACGCCACTCTCCACGATCGCTTGCCAACTCAAACCAGTTACGCACTCCAGCCACGGATAGGTCCGTGTGAATGGTGTCCTTCCAGCGACGACGAGGTCCACAGAATGGCCGAGACCGAGGGAGACAGGCAAACAGCAACTGCTTCGGTACTCTGGTGTCATCAAGACGAGCCAGGTGCCCAAGCCACTCCAACCGTCTCTGCTGCACCATGCGTGACAATGGTGTGGGATCACCCCACTGTGCTCGAAGAGATGTGCTGTTCCCACTGTCGGCCTCGCGATACGCCAAGGATGGAGCGAATGTTGGCATGGTGAAACCGGTCCATTCTATCTAAATCTGCCTTCAACGGCGTCCAGCATTCTGAACCATACAGAACCGTTGACAGTACGCAAACGACATACAGGTGGCGCCTGGTAGGGAGGTTCAGGCTCCGGTCATGTAGGATGCGCCGAAGACCAGCAAAGGCCCCTGCACCCTTTGCTAGACGGCTCCGAATGTCCGCTTGCGACCGCGAGTCTGGAGTAATGGTGGAACCAAGATAGGGGAATGAGGTGATTGCTTCAACCCTATCACTGCCAATGACCAAATCAGAGCAATCAGCAGGGCAAACTCCGAAACCTGCAACGAGAAGCTTGGTCTTGGTCATGCTCACTGTGAGACCCAAGCTGGATGCGACCTCACAAAAGGCACACAGGGATTGATCGGCTGCGTTGCGAGTTGTAGCGAGCAGTACAGCATCATCCGCAAACTCGAAGTCATCAGCATGGCCGGACTCGAAGTGGGGACGACGCCTAGTGACACGAGGGAACAGCTGGCCATCAATTGTGAAGCTGAACACACACACACACACACACACACACACAAACACACACACACACACACACACACAACGGTTCTGTCCTTTGTGGCCTCATCAATACAGCACTGGGGGAATGGGGCTCAGCCTGATAGCAATGAAAAGTGCAAAGGTGAAGAATTAACCAATACTACTCAGCCTGGCTTACAGCGCACAGCTTTTTGAAGTGTTTTGTTTTCCCGGGCAGTAAATTCCTACACCGTTTCTTGATATTTATTTGGCATAAACAATTATGTGTTCCTTGTTTAAAAGACAATACGTAATCAAACACCATGCACATAGCACGGTATGTTATAAAGACCACATGGATAACATCTTCAACATTCATCATTATGCTGCCTCACATTATGTGATAATATTGTACGGTGAATACTGATTGGCCAACAAGTTAGTATGATTTTCACCCGGTCAGGATTGTTAAGTTATGAATATGATCTCTACTGTGTATCTACAGGTTGCTATACAAAATCACTATAGGTCCATCCACAATAGCTGTACATCATTTGGTAGCAAGGGTAATGGCAGGGTGCAGTTCGAGGATCCATTTGGCATCACAATCAGCAACGATGGAAAGGTCTTTATTGCTGATTCTGGCAATAATCGGGTGAAGGTTAGTCTATAGAAACCAGCACAGAGATCTATCTCAATACACAATTGTCATCATCTTCTTGATGTATAGCAAGACATGTAAACTGCATCTGCAGTATTACTCTACAGTAAGTCATTGGTCTGGTAGATAGTGTTATCAACCCACATTTCCTTATGATAGTTTCTCCTCTCCTAAAAGCCATCATACCATAGGAAGGTGTGAAACGATCTCTTGGATCCCCATATTCTATTTTCATATCGGAGCTTTGGGATTCGATATAACAGTGTATACCAACCCGAAATCGGGTTTTCCTTTGCTGGAAAAGAATCTTAAAAGAAAACTGCCCCACACGTGATCAATCAGCTCAAACGCAGAAACTTTAGCTTCTTCATCTTTTTTTTTCTTTGCTCGAGGAAATGCTTCTTAGAAAGTTTCTGTTGTCTTGAGTTTTCGGTAAGGAATGCGCACCTCAGGATGTTTTTTCGCTAGTCCAGCGGGCTCTGGGCCAAGCCTTGCGCCCCCTCGAGAGGCGTTTGGCATCTTTGGAATGCCACAATAGTCGATGCGGGTGTGAAATTTGGAGTCCAACTCTAGGCACGAGCATGACTCGCGGATCGTGGATGGTACATGTACCCCGGAAACTGATCCACTCCTGATCCCAGTTCCTTCCCAATTGGCTGAGTCCTCTTTGGCCAGGTCTACTCTGCCCGCTCAGGCTTCTAGATCCGGTCTTGAGCATATGTGTAATGGTAGCCGAGTGGTAGGCACGGTGCAATCAACAAGAATTACTTTTATTCTACTTCTTTCAGGTACACACCTGAGATATAATTATTAGTGAAAGAAGAAGCGGCAAAATAACTGACTTTCTCTCTGGTGCACACCTGGAGGTTGAATAGCTCGTTATTATCAAAATCTCATCTAAACAGAAATGCGCAGCAGCTTTTATGCAGCAGACGCCGTACGCTTATATACGGAGATACACTAACTATCCATCAGCCAAAGCTCCGTATTAGTTCTGTACTACTTCCGTATTGGTCGGGCAGGGATACTACACCCTCCCTTCCTACAGATTATCACGCCCTCGTGATTTTCAAAAAGATTAGTGAAGAGTTACGAACACAGCGTCAACCGGAAGATGGCAAATTATATCGGAAATGATAACGTTTAGATTAGACAGAAGAAATGAACTGATAACAAATCATAAAGTAGAAGTAAAAGCACACCAGGTTCACACGATCTCACGGGGTCAAAAGGGAAAGAACTGTTCTCCAAACAGGACGTGAAAGACAGCCAAATTTTTGCACATCGCGGGCTCAAGCTGCCAGGAAATTCACAATTTCAAAAAAATGCGCTGCATCGTGGGAACTTACTCCGGTACACACCTGGAGTGTAAAAGGGGATTCTCACAGACTTCTCTCACCAGGTTACTTAGGTAAACCGTGGCTCACCATGATCAGACGCCTACCAAACTAAACTGGATTCACACACTCGCATAAAGGAAGACTGAAGAGAAAAGGGAGACTGAAGGAAGACAGGAAAGAAAATGCCATACCTGGAATCAGCGTTAGTAACCACGGCGGTGGCTGGAGCTACGGCGGAGGTCAAGCCAGGTTTTATGTTCATCTTGGTTGAGCCGGTCACTCAGAGCGGCTAGCTCGGCGTCAGACAAATGACCTCCCTCCTCGTCTTGAATCGTGGTCTTCACATTGTCGATAGCATCGCTTTGCGCGACGTAAAGAGTGATGGTCTAGCCAGGAAGAGTGTTGACGACAATATGCATCCCACCACGGAGGCGAAGTACCAAATGAAGAGTGGACTCCTGCTGAACGTTGTTGTGGTCACTCAGGGTTCGGCCGTCTGCCAACTGCGTGCCGGCAAAAATCAAACGCTTCTGGTCTTGGGGAATACCCTCCTTGTCTTGGTCAGCAGCCTGCATGTCGTCGTCCTCATCAGCTTCGCCATCACCACCGGTAGTATACATGTAGGTAGCGGGTCGCTTGGAATCGCCATTGGAGTGTCCAGTGAGTGCCGTGCCGAGAGAAGGGTGATCCACGCTAGCACCCTTACTGTGCTGCAGGCTAATAAGCAGGGCCAGGCCCAGGAAAGCAAGAAACATGATTCTCATCTTGATTCGTCGCACGGAGCTGCAGCGGGTTGAGCCATGGGGGCCTGGGGTCGAATCACATTGTTTTATTTATTTTTTAAACACACCGCTGCCACCAATGTAATGGGTAGCCGAGTGGTAGGCGCGGTGCAATCAACAATAATTACTTTTATTCTACTTATTTCAGGTACACACCTGAGATATAATTATTAGTGAAAGAAGAAGCGGCAAAATAACTTACTTTCTCTCCGGTGCACACCAGGAGGTTGAATAGCTCGTTATTATCAAAATCTCATCTAAACAGAAATGCGCAGCAGCTTTTATGCAGCAGACGCCGTACGCTTATATACGGAGATACACTAACTATACATCAGGCAAAGCTCCGTATTAGTTCCGTACTGCTTCCGTATTGGTCAGGCAGGGATACTACATATGCGTGGCGGGTTCGTTGATGGCGACCTGGTAAATAATCCAACCCTGAAGCCACTTGCTGCTCGGTCCACCTCGAGAGAGCCACCTAGGCTACAACCTCTTCCCTCAAACCTGTGTGATCCTGAAGATCCAGCAGGTCTGGCACAATCAAGCCACCTGCCGCTTGTACGACGCTATCTGGTGTGGCAACTGATGATTTGGACTCTCAGTCTGGTAGCACACATAGTCTGGAGTCCGACTGTGTGGGTCACACTACTGACTGGCCAGTGGATGACGGGATGAGGAGGAGGGTTTACCCGATATGTTTCATACAAAACTGCCAAGCTTCCCAAGTCATGTCTTCACTCGGAACCTTGACGCAAATCCGGGCAGGAAATTTCCCGCCGCTACCCTCGCCCGGACACTCCCGCTGCATTAGTCCTGGCTTTGGATGCGCAAGTCGCCCGCATGGTATATTCTGCTGACAGGAAGCTACCTCGGTCAGAGGCTCGGCCGGATAGGCCTCAGTATCTGACGCAGCCGAAGTTGTTGAATGTGGTGGATCCCGTTGTGCTTCATTCTTGAGGTACAAGCAAAACCCTGACTTCGGTGAGCAAGGTCAGCAGATGATCCAGGAGGCCGCTACGGCGGCACTGCGTCTCCCGGTAGATGCTAAACAGGCACTTACTATAAAACGACGTTCCATCTGTTTATCTAAGATCCACCGCAAGCTCTCTATCCTAGCCCCAGCAGATCTTGCTAACCCTGGTTAGTCAAAATTTGGCTCTGCCCAGAATGAGCAGATAACTAAGTGAGCGGAACCGGACAAGGTCTGGGTCGATGTACGTCATACGCTGCCTGCAAGTCATGGCCATGTGGATTGAAAAGACAGACGGCCGACAAGCTTCGAACAAGTCCAGAGGAACAGCAACACCAAATGCCGCAAGCCTTCAGAGGCTTTCCCTGTGCCGTTTTTTGAGGGAGAGGAGCCCGCAGGAATGGGTGGACCTCCGCAAGCCATGTCCCTCACCGTCCACATTACTCCAAGAAGCCGCAGTGTCAACCCCGGTCACACCAACAGCCCGACAACAAGCAAGGCCCTCTGAAGCCAAACAGCGCCTAATACGTTTCCCTCTAGAGGTGTGCTTGCAGGCACTACCACCAGAACTGCAGTGCGGATGCACCCATTTACCCAAGTGGGGTTTGGACTGGAGGTTGCCCGCCTCAGAGGTCCAGTGACGTCCGAGCGGCCTAATTGGAGGTCAGACCAGACGCTGGCGTCAGCTGACCGAAGACTCAGAAGTCACGCAATATGTGCAAAGGTTTTTGCCTGGAGTTCAGTCAGGAACCAGTCCAGTGGTGGAAGCCACTCCCCAGGAAGATGTCCTAAGATTTGACAGCAGTGGTGACAGAGAAGTGGAGGTGCTGCAAGAGAACAGTGCCCGGGAAAAGGTGCCCTTGGCACCCCTGGCTTTCTCAGCCCACTGTGTGTACGGAAAAAGAACGGTAAGATGCGCCCAGTGGCCGACCTGCGGGAATTGAACCAGTTTGTGCAATACCACCATTTTATAATGGAAGGTATTGCCACCATGCGCGAGGCACTGATAAAGAACGATTTATGGTGAAAGTGGACCTAATCAACGCATACATGTCAATGCCAGTGCATCCAACCTTTCGTTCGCTTCATTTAGGTGCTGTGGTAGAGTCGGTAGTACCGATTTGCAGCAGTCCTGTTTGGCCTGGCATCTGCTCCGCGGCAATTCACCAAGCTCCTTTAACCGGTGATCACCTTTTTCCAACTACAGGGTGTACGTCTGGTCGTGTACCTGGACGATATACTCATCATGGCTAGATCATTTCAAGAGGCGTTGCAGCATGCGGCCAATCTCATTCATCTGTTGCTGGCCCTGGGTTTCCAGGTAAACTTCAGCAAGTCAGAACCTCAGCTCTTACAGGTGTTGGAATTTCTGGGATTCCACATCAGTTCAATAGCCATGACATTAGAACTACCTACGGACGTACAAGGTCCATCGGACGTTGACAACTTGCCGGAGCTTAATTGCCCAGAGGCAGGGTACGGCTCGACGCCTTGCCAGCATCCTGGAGCTGATTTCCTCAGCAGCGCTCTCGATTCTTCCGGCTTTCGGAAGCAGCATTGGAGGATTTGTCTTGGTGGCTTCAGCACCTGGAGGGGTTCAACGGGCGCTCTGTTCCTCTGCCAGTTCCAGACCTGGTCTTGCAGACGGATGCAGCATCAACAGTCGGCTGGGGAGCAGTGTGTGGTCATCGCCATGCATCAGGACTTTGGACACTGGCGGAGAAGCACATTCATATCAACTGCTTGGAACTACGTGCAGCCTTCTTTGGTCTGCAATCACTAGCAAAGGATCTTAGAACCCTCACCACAGCGGCAACTGCTCTGGCCGGTTGGCTGAAGTCTCGATGCCTCATCTTGAACGCCGCCAAGAGCCAGGTTTTGACTATATCTCCCCAGCAGCATGTAGAGGAACTAACAGTCAAAAACGGCGATTGTCTTCTCCCTTCAGCGTCTTCTGCGCGCTACCTCGGCGTTCACCTTGACAATCGCCTAGATTGGACACCCATGTTGGTGTGATATTGTATGTACTTCAGAGGACAGGGATACATTGTATCACATTATTCATACAATTGGCACGCTCATTTAGCTAGCGCTAATATGTAGTCTGTAGCACTAATACTTGTATGTAGTCTGTACATAAGGCACTTTCCTTATGTACGTTGATTCATTCTATCCAAGTTGGTGGAACATAACATGGCGCAGTGACCCGAACCAACCTGCTATTGCAGCAATGGATGCGGAAGGTGGAGAAGCAACCATGATGGACGGCGACTTGGCCCACAGCGAAGGTGAACCAGTTTCAAGGCAGGACCACACCCTCGCCCGATTGGCGCAACTGATCGCTGATCAAACACAGCAGGCTTCTGCCCGGGTTGACCGAATGGTGGCGCTGTTAGACGCTGCGCTGAGCCAGGATGCAAGAGAACCCCAGAGGGCAAGTCAGCCCACAAAGCAGACCTCCATCAATGTTGAACGTGGAAAGAATCGTGGGAGGACTTTGTACGCTGCCAGCACCTCAGGTCCCAGGCCCGAGAAACCAGAGTGGCAGCACTGAGACAGTCCTTAGACGAGGAACTCCGGCGGTATATCTGCCAAGACATAATCTGTATTTCCGAGGAGGACGATGATGACGCTATCGGGCCATCGAGGCGTTTGTAAGACGTCGTCTTAACCCTTTACTGGACAGATTGGAGTTCTACAATTTGAAACAAGATGATAATGAGTTGTTCGACTCCTTCCTGACGGTGTTGAAGGAGCTTTACAAGGCTTGTGACTTCACAGTTGGAGAATTCTGCACTACTTGCACACGTAGCCTCCGTCGATGTGGCCAATGCTGGTCGAGCGTCCAGAGGAGAGGCCAGGAGACATTGCGCGACAGGCTTGTGGTTGGCATTCGTGATGATGACACGAGGCATAGGCTTCTGTCCATCCCAGCACCGATGCTGGAGGATTACGTTCGGATATGCAGGGCTGAGGAAGCTGCCAAAGCCACCCAGCAAGATATGCCACAAGCGCAAGTCGTCCGTGCACAGGCATTGCGCAAAACTCGGTACCAGCAGAGCAAGCAGTCAAAGTCAAGCAGCAATGCGTCTTCTACTCGCAGTCATGAACCACAACCGAGTGGCAAACCGCCCGTTCGAAAGCAGGAGGGAGACAACCAGCCTAGAGCCAAGTGTCCTAAGTGTGGGTATGACTCCCACCCACTCTCTCGATGTCCCGCCCGAGAGAGGACCTGCAATTCGTGCGGTGAGAAGGGACATTTCCAGAGAAGATGCCCAGCGGATGCACCCCAGCTTGGTCACTTGCAGCTGCAAGTTGCAAACTTCAGCGGCAACAATGATCGCATCGAGATACCAACGTGCCTGGACAACCATGACCTAAGGTCAGCAGCGAAGCTCAGATGGCTTCCCGATACAGGTAGTGACGTCGATGCAATGAACCTGGATGGACTTCGGAAACTGGGAGGCAAGGAATGTGACCTTGTCCCGGACCCCAGTGTTGTTCTGAATGTCAATGGAGGTCGCCTCATGAACATCGGCATGTTCACGGCTTTGCTGTCTGTCGGTGATCGCCAGATCGCAACACGGATCCACATGTATGAGGGGTTGCAATGCCCGCTGCTATCGAGGCAGAGTCTGAAGAAACTCGGAATACTTCCGGCAGACTTGCCATGAACTGCGCTATCTCTGTTGCGTCCTGCTCCCGGCCAAATGCCCAAGTCCGATCAGCGGAGTGAAGTCGAACTGATCCGAGAGAATATTCTTAAGTAATAGTTACTGATGTGTTTAGCGACGACGCAGTGCCAACCATGAAAGGTCCTCCGATGGTTATCAAGCTCAACGACGGCGCCACACCATGCAGAGTTAACGGAGCTCGAGCGATTCCGTTTGCTTACCGTGATCAGGTCAAGGAACATCTTGATCAGATGGTGAAGGAAAGAGTCATTGAACCAGTGAGTGACACTTGTGATTGGTGCCACCCAATCGTGCTGGCTGACAAAAAGAACACTGCTGAAAAGCGCCTCACAATTGACTTGACTATTGCTGTCTATTGACTTGACTAAGCTCAGTTCACAGGTTCAACGACCAACGAACCCCATGCCCACCCCGCGAGATGCCATTGCGAATCTTGAGAATGCCCGCTTCTTAACCACACTTGATGCCCGTTATGGGTACTGGCAAGTACCATTGGCACCTGAATCGCGTCATTTTACCACATTTATCACTCCATGGGGGCGATACCGTTCCTTCGAAATCCGCAGGGTTTCGTCTCGGCGGGGGATAAGTTTAACCAGCGAACGGATCAGGCATTTGAGGGCATCGGCAATTTTGCAAAGGTTGTAGATGATTGTTTGGTGCATGACGCGACCTTCAATGATCATGTAAAGTGTGTCCGTTCGGTTTTGCAGTGTGCGCGAGAGAATGGCATCACATTCTCAAACAAGAAATTCGCTTTCGCTCAGTCAGAGGTTCAGTTCTGCGGGTACTCCGTCAGTGAAGGCGGATGGCGTATGGACCCAGAGAGAACGTCGGCATTGGGACAATTTCCGACCCCGACCACACACACTGATCTCCGCTCATTTCTGGGCTTGGTAAATCAATTCGGTGATTTCAGCGATGCAATCGCCAAATTGACGCAGCCATTACGGAGTCTGCTGAAGGCAAATGCTGAGTTCCTTTGGAACCAGGATCATGATGCCGCAATGTTGAATATCAAATCTTTCTTGTTGCGAACACCGACCCTGGCGTACTATGAGTTTAGTGCCCCCACTCGCTTGGAAACCGATGCCTCTCGAAATAACGGTCTCAGTTATGCACTCCTACCGTTGCAAGGAGGAAATTTGCGATTGATTCAATGCGGCAGACAATTCATTTCAGATACTGAATCACGATACGCGATGATAGAATTTGAGCTACTAGCTATTGCTTGGGCAATGAAGAAATGTCATGTCTATCTCTCCTTCGAGGTGATAACCGACCATCAGCCACTCATTCCCAATATAGATAAGTACTCACTGATGGAAATCTAAAATCCCCGCATTCGGCGAATGTTGCTTAAGTTGCAGGGGTACCAGTACCTGGTTTCGTGACGCAAGGGAAAAGACCACGCTATCGCAGACGCACTGTCCCGCTCGCCGATTGGTCAGCCGACTAAGGAGGACACTGCCATTGGGGAACTGCCCTACGAGGATTGCGGTCGAGTGGCGTCGGTTACTACCCTCTGTGGCGACGATCAGCAGCCTATTCTCTCAAGCTGCAAAGAAGCGCAGCTCCAGGAAGCAGCACGGGCGGACAATGCCTACCAACAGCTCATTGAAACTGTCGAGCGGGGGTTCCCAAACGCAAAGAACCCGCTGCCGGAATGCATCCAGCCGTATTGGTCCGTGAGGCATTTTTTGTCTGTTGAGAACGGCAACATTCCGAAGAGTTGCCAGATAGTGATACCAAATCCACTTCGCCACACTGTGCTGCAGGATCTTCACGCATCACACCAGGACCAGGAACGAATGAAGCAGAGAGCACGTCAAGTTGTGTACTGGCCAGGACTGTCAAACGATATTGACAATATGGTCAGGAACTGCCCCCAATGCCGCCGCTACCGATCGTCGCAACAAAAGGAGCCCCTCCTGTGCGACCCAGTGCCAACCCTGCCCTATCAACGTACCATTGTAGATATTTTCAGCTGCAGCGGAAACAGCAATATCGTCTACACGGATCATTTATCCGGTTGGCCGTGTATTGATCGTCTAGCACCGGGCACCAGATCAAAGGACGTGATCCGGCCGCTTCGCCAGTGATCTTCTGACGTCGGAGTGCTGCAGGAGTTCGTCACAGATGGTGGCCCACAGTTCACCTCCAGGGAATTTAGTGCGGTCTATAAACGATGGCAAGTACGTCATATCCGGTCCACCCCCCCCCCCCCCCCCACTATCCGCATGTGAATGGGACTGCAGAGGCGGCTGTAAAAGCCATGAAGCACCTGGTGTACAAGACTACCATCGGAGAAGACCTGAACGTGGACGAGTTCAGGAGGGGACTGCTAGAATGGAGGAATACACCCCGAGGTAACGGCCGCAGCCCCTCACAGATATTGTTTGGCCGACCTCTACAGTCCTTTGTGTTCGCCAACCACCGCACGTTTGCTACGGAGTGGCTGGCCAAAGCCGACAAGGCTGACGAAACAGGTTCGGCTGTCCGAGAGCAGAGCGATGCGCGGTATAATGCCTCCGCGAGACCACTGGGCAACCTGAAGATCGGCGAGACGGTGGACATTCAGGACCCACGTTCCAAGCGGTGGACACTGCAAGGACAAGTTGTCGCTATTGGAAGGCGACGTGACTATTATGTCAAACTGACCAGCGGCCGTGTGTACTGGCGCAATAGAAGGTTTCTGCACCCATATCAAACCTACTGGCCAGATGTTCCCCCGCCTACAGGCGATTGTCCTGTTAGAGTGCCATCGGGGCCCAGCATCCCCAGAAGTGCGGCGGAGCTCCCACTCCCATTGACTGAGACAACCCAGGTGCGGCGCAGTCAAAGGCAGAGAAGGCCAGTTGATAGGTTCGATATCACATCAACCCGCTGGCAGTCTTATTCATAGATACTGAAACTTTCGGTATGATTGACTCGACCTTGCATGCGATGGATGGCTATAAAAGGAACATAGGACACTGCCAGAACAGCCACAATTGACTACGAAGAATTGCATTGTTAGAATTGAGCTGTTTGGGTTAGAATCCTGACATAATTTTAAAAATAATCGCGTTGTATTGAGTTAGTTGAATTGAAATCCCATCATACTTTAGTTGCGTTTTAGGGAATTCAACTGGGGGGGGGGGGGGCATGGTGTGATATTGTATGTACTTCAGAGGACAGGGATCAATTGTATCACATTATTTATACAATTGGCACGCTCATTTAGCTAGCGCTAACATGTAGTCTGTAGCGCTAATACATGTATGTAGTCTGTACATGAAGCACTTTCCTTATGTACATTGATTCATTCTATCCAAGTTGGTGGAACATAACACATGTTAACTATGTGCTCATCGAGGTTGCAAGAAAATTGGCGCCTTGTGGCGGGCACGCCGAAGCCTATCAAGACGCTCTCGTCAGATGTATATGAAGTCGGTCATAATGCCCGACCTGCTTATGGCTCCTACTGCTTTTCAGCCGCAATGCGAGAGGGTCAACTGAAACGACTGCAAACCGCGCAGAACAGAGCCATCCGCTGTATCGATGGCAACCCGCCCCGGACAGCCATGCAGCCGCTGCTCACTGCTCACTCCCTGTACCGTGTCAGCGAGCTCTACAGGCAGAAAATATTGATCACCATTTGGCGGTGCATCCACGCCCGCACCAGCCCTGTGCTCGCCCAGCTTCTAACCCCGGCACAAGGCACTCCTACCCGCCATCAGCAGTCAAATGGCCTACTAAGCTAGGCAAACCGTAGCCGCCGCGGTCAGCGGAGATTTTCTGTTGCTGATGCTCTGTTGTGGAACGCTCTCCCTGGTGAGGTCCGCACAATTACCGGGCTACCTGAGTTTAAGCATGCATGTGTACCATACACCTGTGTGGTGTACCCGTGAACATCGTACATAATTGCACTCTCATGTTTCTTATTATGCTACTGCATCTCCTTGCATGGACGTGCGTACAACCTTACAGCATACTACTCTTTTTATTTATTTTGTATTTATTCAACATCTTATGGCTTCCGATGACAGCCAAAATGGGAAGATGTGGGTGATAGCCAACCATGGTAAAAGAAGGAGAAGATTATATACATGAAAAGGAAACAGCCAAAAAGCCATATTGATTAGTTTTTACTTGCAAGTATTATTATTATGGTGCACTCAGTCATCAGCAGGCCCTCAGATTCACTTTAAATTCTTTCAATGATGCAGAAGTCTTCACTGAGTCGGGAAGTTGTAGCCATGCACAGTAGCCCTGGAAGAATGGCGATCTTGTGAATTGCGTTGACTTGGCCTTGGGAAGAGACACTTTGTTTCTGGTTGAGCGGCCCGAAACAAACCAGTTATAAGGCTTTATATTTTCAGGAACACAACCCAAGAGCATTCGATGAACTAATATACAGAGGCCAGTTAGTCGGCGTTGCTCTAACGGAGTAGTCTGAGCTAATAAGTACAGCTCATTGGAGGGAAAGGAAGGTTTCTTCGAGAACAATTTTTTAGAACTTTCTTATGATGAACTTCAATGGAATTAGACCTTAGCTAGGCCACACCAGGCTGTGGCAGCATATTCAAGCAATGGAAGGAGATAAATTTTATATATAGCGGAACGGCACGGAATAGAGAGATGTTTACAATGACTTTTAATATAGCCAAGAGCACGGCTGACTTTATTACAAATGTAATCTACATGAGCCGACCAGGACATGGATGAATCGAACATTACCCCTAGGTGTTTGTGCTCCTTTACCGTCTGAATTTCTGTGGGTGAATTGGTAAAGGTGAACTTAAACATTGAGGCAGAATCTGTTAGAAACAGTACTCTGGTTACTATGGATGCATGTGTGCATGTGTGCATGCATGTGTGTAATCTGTGTGTAATCCGTGCCCATAATCAGCAGTGCATGTCTCTTGTTGCTGGTCAGTCTTTCCTTGGTAGTTTCCTGACGAGTCGTCCTCTCTCAGTCCTTCATTGCGTTATTCTATTTCAATATTGTCGTAATATCTGGACTCTATTATGCGTACACTACTGTACACTTATGACTGTATGTGTTGCATGCTCTATGTACGTCACACAGGCCGTTTCCCGTAGGCCAGAACTTTGATGTGCTTCACTGGCTCGGGACTTCTCTTGTTTTTCACTTACCTACTGGTTGTGCATTTCTTGCTCCTCATTAGTTTACTCGTCCATGTCTCCTTGTCCATATTGAGAATAATACTACAAATATAACTGATCATCACATAGACTTGATGATACCACATGGCGCAGTGAACTTGTTTTAGTAGCAGTTTCCATTAGTCTTTCTCAGGTCTGGGTCTTGCTAGTACCTCTGGCGCTTCGTCTCTCAAATAAAGTGAAATTATTTCCGTTTCGGCATGGCGGAATCAGGCCCACCAGTACTCAGCCCTGACATTGCTGCCCTCACCCAGCTCATGAGACAGCAGATGGAGACCGCCGCCACCCGCGAGCAACACCTGACACAGCTCATGGAGCGTACTTTGAGGAGCATTTCTCAACCTCCACCACCGCAACGTCCACCCCCAGCCCCACCGGAAAGCGTACCTGCGGCGAGACCAGTTTCGGTCGATCGCCTTCTGTTACTTGCCTCTGCCTCTCTCGCAGAGTTTGCCGCATGGGAAGGTCATTGGCAGGACTGCGCCCGGTGCCAGCACCTGGATTCCCAGGACAATGCCACCAGAGTGGCAACGGTTCGTCAGTGCCTGGACGAGTACCTCCGGAGATTTCTTCGTGAGGGCACAATTCCTCTGGCTAACTACCACGATGACGACGATCTCATCCAGGCTGTACAGGCATACATTCGCGGCCAGCGGAACCCTCTGCTGGACTGGATCGCCTTCTATGCCTGCCAACAGCAGCATTGAGAGTCCTGACTTCCCTCAGGGAGATCCACAATTGCTGCGATTTCAGCGAAGCTGCACTCTGCAACTTCTGTTCAAGCAGAGTATGCCGCCAATGCCAGCAGGGACAGCGTACCAGATACGACGAGACCATGCGTGATTGCCTGGTTACTGGCATTCAGCACTTCAACCTACCCACTAATCGTACCGACCTCCGTTCCTTCCTAGGTCTGGTGAATCAGTGTGGAGAATTCACCTCACGGATATCCGAGCTCGCCGCTCCGCTACGTCCGCTATTGAAGACCACGAATGAGTTTGTGTGGGATGATGTCCACACCGCGGCTTTCAACGCCACAAAGTCCGAACTGATATCGCCGCCGACTCTCTCCTACTACCGTGCTGGTGACGACCTTCGGCTAGAGACCGACGCCTCTGCCCTGAACGGACTTGGGTTCGTGTTATGGCAACGCCAAGATACCCAGTGGCACATGCTGCAGTGTGGCAGCCGCTTTCTCGCCGACGCAGAGACACGTTATGCCCTCATAGAACTGGAGTTACTTGCTGTGGTTTGGGCTGTCCACAAGTGCTCCCTCTTTCTGTCCGGCAGCCGATTCGATTTGTTCACTGACCACCGTTCATTGATCCCGATTCTAAACAAGTACACCCTGGATCAGATAGAAAATCCACGTCTGCTATGCCTCGCACTGAAGCTCCGATCATTTCAACTCGTTGCGCACTGGCGCAAGGGTAAATAGAATGCGTTTGCTGATGCACTGTCCCGTAACCCGGTCGACAAGCCAACCAGTGAGGAAGAATTCGGTGAAAGCTCAGCGCTATCAGCACCAGCCATCAGAGCATGTCTCCGCCAGGACGAGGATGGCCGAATTGCAGACATCCGGCACTGCGAGCTCCTGGACGCTGCCCGTGCCGATGATGACTATCAGGCCCTTCTCCAAGCCGTTCGTGAAGGTTTCCTTGATGATCAGCGCGCCATCCACTCAGCTGTGAAACCGTACTTCACTATCCGCGAGCATCTTTCAGTCGACGGTGATCTTGTCCTGAAAGGCAAACGTGTTGTGGTCCCGCGTACCCTCCGCCCACGTGTCCTCCAGGATCTACATGCCTCCCACCAAGGCCTCAACCGCACACAGCGTCGAGCTCGACAAGTCGTATACTGGCCACACTTGTCCAATGACATCGCCCAAGTCGTTTGCAGTTGCAAACAGTGTCGCTTGCACGCTCCGTCTCAGTGTAAGGAACCGATGCGTGTCACCGCTGACCGCCGTCCCACCCTGCCATTCCAGTCAACCAGTGCCGACTTATTTTCTTGTCAAGGCTGGGAATACCTGGTTTACGTCGACCGTCACACTTGCTGGCCCTGCATCGCCAAGATCGGCCGCACTGCATCTTCTGCCGATGTGATTCGTGTGTTCCGTGGTTGGTTCGCCGACGTCGGTGTCCCGAGCATCCTCACTACCATGGTGGTACGCAGTTTTCATCACGTCGCTTCGCTGAATTTTACACCCGATGGCAAGTTCAGCAGTCCACGTCTTTACCTCATTATCCCCAGTCTAACAGCTATGCCGAAGCCGCCGTGAAAGCGATGAAGTCACTTGTGTTGAAGACCACGTCCGACGGTAACTTGGACGTCGATGGGTTCAGACGCGCATTGTTAGAATGGCGCAACACCCCCCGAGAAAATGGTCAGAGACCAGCCCAAGCACTGTTTGGTCGACCATCGTCTTCCTTCGTGACAGCTCATCATCTCAGCTTTGCTCCTGATTGGCAAGCCAAAGCCACCGATGTTGACAAGCGCTCTGCCGCTCAGTCTGCCACCCAAGAACAGCATTATGATGAGTTTGCCAGATCACTGTCCCCACTTCGCATTGGCATGCGGGTTGACATCCAAGATCTGCACACCTAACTCTGGCGCACCACCGGCGTGGTCGTCGCCATTGGTCGCAACCGGGACCATATGGTGAAGTTACCCAGCGGCTGTGTTTACTGGCGCAACCGTCGCTTTCTCAAGCCTGCCCCTGCCGTAGCCCGTCCTGCTCCGCCTGCAGACACCTCCCCGGCTGAGCCCGCAGCACCGCAGCAGCCTTGTGTGCAGCAGCCTCGTCGTAGCCAACGGTCTCGCCAGGCACCAGAGCGTTTGAACATTTCGTCCACAGCATCTAAGTCCTATGCTTGACTCTACCTACCTGTACCTCACACTCTTGCTACAAGTAGTTGGTATTGGTATCACGCTTCATTAGTGTTTACTTTCTTTTCTCTCACTTCTGTTTTTTCCTTCTCGTTTATGTGAGATAAACAGCTCCGATTTTCCGCTTGTTTATTTCAGAAGGGGCGTGTGGTGTACCCGTGTACATCGTACATAATTGCACTCTCATGTTTCTTATTATGCTACTGCATCTCCTTGCATGGACGTGCGTACAACCTTACAGCATACTACTCTTGATACTATGCATGCATGTGTGTACTCCGTGCCTATAATCGACAGTGCATGTGTCTTGTTGCTGTTCAGTCTTTCCTGGGTAGTTTCCTGACGAGTCGTCCTTTCTCAGTTCTTCGTTGCATTATTCTATTTCAATATAACTAATCATCACATAGTCTTGATGATACCACAGCCTGTTGGGAGTAGTTCGAGTTACTGCTGATAGCTCTGCTCTCCCTCCCCCGTGAAGTTCAGTAATCCTCACGTAGTATCACAGATACATCCTCTCCCCCCCCCCCCCCCGTTTACTCGCAGTTATTAGTATCCTATCCTCTTACTATGTGCTTCCATAGCTTTTACTATGTTCTTCCATAGTCACTTCTACGCTAAGCCTTCGCCGTCATTATATTGGGTCGTCATCCCGTTTGTATGTGCGAAGTGAAATAAAAACCAACCAACCAACCAATCTTCAGTCTGCTCAAGTGTTCATCGACATCGAAAACGAGGCGGCTGTATGGTGCATCAACAAAATGCGATGAACCACCAGCCCGGAGCTGAACAGCGAAGCCCAACAACTGTGGCAATGGTGCCTGGAGACGGACATCACCATCAGAGCCCAGCACCGGCCAGGCCAATTGAATGTGGAAGCCGACTTTTGGTGACAGCAAACGGGAGCAGCACAGTGGATGCTCCACCGGGGAGTCTTTCAGAGGCTAGCCAATCAACTTGCTTTTCCTCTGGAAGTGGATCTATTACCATGCACGGCTGTCCAGCTACCCCGATTTATGAGCCGAAAACCAGATCCCATCGTGGAGGACCGATGCTCTCAGCTTCACATGCCCCGACCTGCGTACCTGCTTCCTCCGTTCTGCCTCCTAACGAGGTGTCTGAGGAAGATTCAGAGGGAGAAGGTAACTCAGTATGTGTTAGCTGCCCCGATGTGGAGAGGAGTTCTATGGTTTCTCCTCCTACTGAGCCTCTGTGTCGACCAACCAATAATGCTGCCTCATCACTCTGGGCTACTCATGAACGAGCAGGGAAATGTCCACCCCCTCATGGAAGTAAGACAGCTGCGCCTAGTTGCTTGGCAGCTGTCCGGCATGAATGGCAGCATCAACAACTTTCAGCAGATGTGTCGTCGCCCCTCAGTTCTTCTTGGCTGAGGAAACATTACAAATCAGCTTGGTCACTGTGGTGTTAGTGGTGATGTCAAATGGACATTAATCCCGTTTCAAATCTTCCGGCAAATCAACTGTACTGCAGTACCTTACGGACCAAGTGACGGTAGGGAAGTGATACCAGACCATTGGAGTGTACCGCTCTGCACAATCCAATACCCTACAGCCGATGGGGGGCCAAGCGACCGGCCAGCACTCGCTTGTCTCCCAGTTGATGCGTGGAATTTATCAACAACATCTACCTATGCCTCGCAATTCGGTTACTTGGGAACCGGCAATCCCGCTAGGTACTCTCCAGTCTCGGCCCCCGGTGAAGGATCTGTCCCTGGGAGAATCACATCCTAAAAATGTGCTTTCTACTGTCTATATCGGGTGATTTCAGGGCATCTGAGCTACGGCATCTGTCAGCCGACTCCATTGGTTTCTCTTCGGAAGGTGTCTCACTGCAATTGTGGGCATTACATAAGACAGAGCGCTCTTGCAGATTTAAGAGTCTTCGTAGCCAGATATCAGTTGGAGGCAGCTAGCCCTGTAGTTTACTTGGAAGCATACGTGGAACACACAAAGTCTTTAAGACCCTCTGATACTCAGCAGTACTTCACCTTAGCTCGTAAGCCACACCGTGCGGTATCAGCTGCTACGATTTCTCGTTGGCTGGTGTCCGTGTTATCCACCGCTGGCATTGACACGTTGGTGTTCAAAGGGCATTCAACCTGAGCCGCTGCATCGTCGATGGCTGCAGCTGCTGGTCTGTCAGCTGAGTTCCTGTGCGTCGGTGGCTGGAAACAAGAATCTATGCTCCAGTGCGTCTATCTCAGAGATCCCATGCCTGCTGCGTCAGTCCACATTCAACAGGAGCTCGCAGCTGGAGTATTGACTGCTGCTGTACCGGCATCTACACAGCCCTGAAACAATGCTGACATTGTGCTTGTTCATCTACGTCATGATGGTGTGGATGTGTGCAAACATATACAGTGACTTTGCTGTACAAATCCATTATTTGTTTTACAAGTATCTGAGTGGTGTATGCATTACAAGTAATTACAGGACAGACAGTGCTGGAGTCTCGCTGTACTAGATTTATGAATATTTTTTCCTGAATTTGCTTCGTGTGGCCACACCATTGATTGGTGTTAGGCCATTGTGTTATTTTCCAGCCAGGGTGTTCTGGTTTTCCGAGTCATAAATATATCACTGATACTCGTACTTCCTCCGGAAACAAAACCTTCGTGACTTTTTCACATGACTTTTCAAGGAGTCTGGGTCACCATCGCTCGACTCATCACCGCTGAATCCGTTCTAAGTGGCAGGTCGATCAACGCAATGCCGTATGTCGCGGAGAAGCTTCTCCATGTCCCTGATCATTTTCGCTGTTATCTGAATGCCTTCACCAACATTCGGCGGAGACCACGGTAGCACTGCAGCGCTAGTACTCATTACCGCCTCCGCTCTCGCTCCAGGATGCCCCAGAACAACAAACACAGGCAAAGCCAAACATTTTTAATTTCTCTCTCTGCATTTTGGAGTTTTGACGCTAGCTGGTATTGCTATTCATTATCCACTCTTCTTGCTCCTGGGTGCCATTGTCCTGCTTTGTCAAGTTCTGAACTAAAAAATAGCAGCGACGAGCAGTGAGCACAGCGCTTTTCTTCGCATTGCGTCAGGTGGACGAAAATGAAAAACATGTTCGCTTTGCTTTGATTACAGCGTCGACACCCTTGCTCTGCGACGACTGTCGGCTCTCCCGAACATGAATAATGCTTTCCTACAATTACGAAATGTCATGTTAGTGTTTCAGGCTGACATAACCAGAGACAAAGAGCGAAATAACCGCAGCGTAGTAGTGTAGCAGTGAAAAAAGTCACGAAGTTTTTGTTTCCGAAAGAAGAAGTAGCCATTAGTGCATAAGATAACTGCTGCCATGGAGGCCGGTTGATATGAAAAATTTAAAAAATCACGGTTCGCGTGAGACTCGGCTGGAAGCCGAGTTTTCCGCATCCGCCGTG
The DNA here is from genome assembly GCF_964019385.1 of Sycon ciliatum. NCBI lineage: Eukaryota > Metazoa > Porifera > Calcarea > Leucosolenida > Sycettidae > Sycon > Sycon ciliatum. The sequence continues at coordinate 4,585,073 of NC_088645.1, forward strand.
GGAACGCCACCACCCTCTAGGATCAAGGCGCAGATGCAGCGCCTAAACGGTGGGAGCTGAGTAGATCAGACCCACCACAATGTGGTCAAAACCGAAATCCCATTAGCTGCATCCATGTTACAGGGATTCACACACCCGGGTTAACCTGAGGTCACGGGACAAGGTAAAAGTTCAGACCTTCGGTCAAAGGAGTGGGGCTGTTCACACCCGTGGTCAGTTTTCCCTTGGCCGCACGTTTGGCCATGACCTTGTGGCGGAGCAACTAAAAAATAATCTGTAATGCATTTTTGTAGTACATTCTGTACTGTATCTTGCATTCACCATGCACGATTTTCCGATGGGCACTGTCTGAAAATGCAAGTTGCGATGCACTCGTACAACTAAGGTTCAGAGTTCTCGCCAAATACAAGAACTACGCATGAGCGTCTTATAGCCATGTGATTTTTCCCTTGACAAACGCCCTGAGGCCCACGGCCTCGGCTTTGCCAATTTTTTCCCGAGAGGTTCTTCCTTTCCCCCAGTACCATAGTTTCCATAACAATTTTCCCACAACCGTGGTTTTACCCGTGTGTGTGAATCCCCTAGGCTGACATGGCCTGACATGGCCTGCCGTGGGTTGACCACTCAGGTGATTCCAAATCCACCATTGAAATGCCTCCCCAAGCAATCTAAGCAAAGCAAATATCACAGGTCACAAGACTGCTGGCCAGTTGGGATGTTTCCTGAGCTCCTGGAGGGGTCACGCGGTGGCCAAACGGAGGGGAGCAGCAGCTTGCACCGCGATTCTCTCACAATCGACAACACTGCTGCGTTGAATAGCGCATAACCCCCTGCAGGCAGGCATAGTGGGATGGTCTAAGAACATGATTGAGAAACAGAAGGTACCAGGTTCAAGACCTGCTTGGAAGCGAAAGGAATTTTTCCAGCCGTGCTGCGACCCACAGTAAATTGGGAACTCATGGCCTGGCCGTTTGACATGCACTGTGAAATATACACTGTTATGATTATTGAAGTTCGAAGCTCCGACATGCAATTGCACATTTCACAGTCAATGATGCATTTTGATATGAAGTGAAAATTGTATGAGGGGCGGAGAGCGGAGATGAAACAGTCCCACTCGGGTACCCTCCCTAGTAAGATCTATAATGCTCTGAAAAAAGAGTGAAGATGAAGCCAGAGTTTCCGTGTTTGAGCTGATGGATCACTTGTGGGGTAGTTTTCTTTTACGAGATTTTTCTTTTCAAATTTCAAAATCTCGAGCCAAGGAAAACCCGGTTCAGGGTTGGTATACACTGTTTTATATCCGTACTTTGCTCCTCATACCATGCCCACTTTACATCAATTGCTGTGAAATGGGCAATTATTTTCAAAAGTAAAATTAATGCCAGGGTGCGCTAGCTTGTACCTAGAGCTTGTCCAGGTCCACCTCGTCTTGTCATGCAGGTCAGCTACCCTTCTCTCTTTCTTTTTTGTATGCGTTCCTTCTACGTCAAATTTATTTTCGGTGTATTTATTTCGTGAAGTTTTTTGTTGTGTGTGTGCGCGCGTGTGTTCATAAAAATATTACTAAATTAGAGGTCCAATCATGGTGAGCCACGCTCTAATTTTTGATGTTTAGCAGAAGTGCAACTACGCGATTTTTAGCCATTCAAGCAGTATCAGTAGGTTTCTGGTCACGTCTAGTTTCTTATCTTTAGAAGTACAGGAACAATAACTGTAATGCATGATTCTAGTAAACACTTTTGTGAGATCCGTGCGCACGTGCGGTGTGTGTGTGTGTGTTTGTGTGTTTGTGTGTGTGTTTTTTCTGTTTTTTTCTCCCTCAGTCATTTTTTTATCTTTTTCTCTCTTTTTTCTTTTTTTTTCTCCACGAGGACGCGGCATTCTTTTTCATGGAGGGGTGGTATGTTAGGCCCACAAGTAATTACAGTATATTAATTCATTCCCGTAGCTATGCAGAAGACGTTACTTCAGTAACGTCTGGCGCTAGCCAGGGTCCACACAGCTTTAATTTGGTATCTGTTTGTTTGTGTGTTTGTTTGTTTGTTTGTGTCACGCCTGGCTCTATCCCGTATCTGTCCCGTATCTGTCCCGTATCTGTGACTACAAAGGCTCTACAGGATTGTACATAACAGCTGTCCACAATATTTGCGGGCTCCTGTATCTGTCCCGTACCGTACCAATATTCGTCGTATTATGCATACGACTCCCTGATGTAGAGTGGGATTTGGAAGAAAATAGGGAGACGAGGAGGAAATTAAATTAGAATAGACGCCGATTAGGTGATAGGATGCGTCAGCATAAACATACTTTGGAAGAGAGATCCCGTCGTCTCCAAAATAAGCGTGAACGAGCGATTCAGTGCCGGTCACAGGAAACGTCGGAAGAGAGATCCCGTCGACTCCAGAACGCCCGTGATCGGTAGAGTCCGGCGGTACCAGGCAACGTCAGGACAGACATCCCGTCGAGTCCAGAACGCCGTGATCGGCAGAGTCAGCGCCGGTCCCAGTAAACGTCAGGACAGACATCCCGTCGACGCGCCGAAAAACTAAATCTGCAGCCTCTTTTGCCTTCGAACAGGATTCGTATTTATATAGGAGACTGTAAAATTATGTATTGTCCAAATTTCGACGGGAGCAGCAGGTCACTCGCGTTGATTTTTTCGACGTGCGAGCCAAATAACGCGAGCTGAACTTTCAAGTCGCACACATCCCGTCGACGCGCAGAAAAACTAAATCTGCAGCCTCTTTTGCCGTCGGACAGGATACGTATTTTAGGAGACTGTAAAGTTATATGTAATGTGCTCCACAGGCAACCATGCATTCGGCGGCGTCATTGGCTCAACAGGTCAATATAGATGAATTACTACAAAAAGGCCAGAAAATCCGATTCCTGTTTTATAATCAACTAATGTTCGCTGGCGATTTAATTTCGCCGCTTGGTACCAACCGGACAAATTAAATCGCAGGCCAATGTTTGTCATATAGGCAAATGATGCATGATTGAGCAATGGATGCATGTGAGAGCAAAAATACCGATCGATTTCAAATTTGACGTGAAACTGCGCGTCACGTCGGAAATAACGTGCATCTGAACCTCTCTAATCGAGAGGTTTCTATTTCTCATCGGCCAAAATTTGTTGATTTACAATATAAGGAGATAAAAATTAAAGAAGGAGCAAAACAAAAGTAGATGATTATTAGAGAAACAACAATCCCCAATAAATTCTGCAAATACTTTTGCCTAACTCATAATATTCAAACCAATTGAAACGTTTTTGCAATACAGTGATGTGGCCAATGAACGGAAAAAGACAATTCCATCAGTTCTTATAACATGTACGATGAGCTAGGCAAAAAAGCATAAAAGCATAGCGTTGGGCCCTGAGCTTCCAAGCTCTCTCGTTTGGTATTTGTGTGTGTGTTTGTTTGTTTGTTTGTTTGTTTGTGTCACGCCTGGAGCTATCCCGTATCTGTCCCGTATCTGTCCTGTATCTGTGACTACAAAGGCTCTACAGGATTGTACATAACAGCTGTCCACAATTTTTGCGGGCTCCTGTATCTGTCCCGTACCGTACCAATATTCGTCGTATTATGCATACGACTCCCTGATGTAGAGGGGGATTTGGAAAGAAATAGGGAGACGAGGAGGAAACGAGAGAGCTTGGAAGCTCAGGGCCCTACGCTATGCTTTTATGCTTTTTTGCCTAGCTCCTCGTACATGTTATAAGAACTGATGGAATTGTCTTTTTCCGTTCATTGGCCACATCACTGTATTGCAAAAACGTTTCAATCGGTTTGAATATTATGAGTTAGGCAAAAGTATTTGCAGAATTTATTGGGGATTGTTATTTCTCTAATAATCATCTACTTTTGTTTTGCTCCTTCTTTAATTTTTATCTCCTTATATTGTAAATCAACAAATTTTGGCCGATGAGAAATAGAAACCTCTCGATTAGAGAGGTTAAGATGCACGTTATTTCCGACGTGACGAGCACTTTCACGTCAAATATGAAATCGATCGGTATTATTGCTCTCACATGCATCCATTGCTCAATCATGCATCATTTGCCTATATGACAAACGTTGGCCTGCGATTTACTTTGGCCGGTTGGTACTAAGCGGCGAAATCAGCGAAATTAAATCGCCAGCGAACATTAGTTGATTTTAATACAGGAATCCGATTTTCTGGCCTTTTTGTAGTAATACATGTACATTGACCTGTTGAGCCAATGACGACGCCGAATGCATGGTTGCCTGTGGAGCACATTACATAACTTTACAGTCTCCTAAAATACGTATCCTGTCCGACGGCAAAAGAGGCTGCAGATTTAGTTTTTCTGCGCGTCGACGCGATGTCTGCGACGCGAAAGTTCAGCTGGCGTTATTTGGCTTGCACGTCGAAAAATTCAACGCGAGTGACCTGCTGCTCACGTCGAAATTTGGACATTACATAACTTTACAGTCTCCTATATAAATACGTATCCTGTTTGACGGCAAAAGAGGCTGCAGACGATGATTAGGTGATAGGATGCGTCAGCATAAACATACTTTGGAAGAGAGATCCCGTCGTCTCCAAAATAAGCGTGAACGAGCGATTCAGTGCCGGTCACAGGAAACGTCGGAAGAGAGATCCCGTCGACTCCAGAACGCCCGTGATCGGTAGAGTCCGGCGGCACCAGGCAACGTCAGGACAGACATCCCGTTGAGTCCAGAACGCCCGTGATCGGCAGAGTCTAAGCCGGTCCCAGGAAACGTCAGGACAGACATCCCGTCGAGTCCAGAACCCCCGTGATCGGCAGAGTCAGCGCCGGTCCCAGTAAACGTCAGGGCAGACATCCCGTCGACGCGCAGAAAAACTAAATCTGCAGCCTCTTTTGCCGTCGAACAGGATACGTATTTATATAGGAGACTGTAAAATTATGTAATGTCCAAATTTCGACGTGAGCAGCAGGTCACTCACGTTAAATTTTTGGACGTGCAAGCCAAAATTTGTTGATTTACAATATAAGGAGATAAAAATTAAAGGAGCAAAACAAAGTAGATGATTATTAGAGAAATAACAATCCGCAATAAATTCTGCAAATACTTTTGCCTAACTCATAATATTCAAACCGATTGAAACGTTTTTGCAATACAGTGATGTGTCCAATCAACGGAAAAAGACAATTCCATCAGTTCTTATAACATGTACGATGAGCTAGGCAAAAAAGCATAGCGTAGGGCCCTGAGCTTCCAAGGTCTCTCGTATAATTCATTAGTTCATGCATTATTCATTTGGCCTGGGTAGCTACTTGCGCGTCCATGTTTGACATAGCTACCCTTTATATTGCGTTGCTTCTCTCTTCAACTCTCTCTCCTCAATAAGCTCTCTCTCCCTCTCTCTCCCTCTCTCTCTCTCTCTCTCTCTCTCTCTCTCTCTCTCTCTCTCTCTCTCTCTCTCTTCAGTAAGCTCTCTTCAATAATCTCCCTCTTCAATAATCACCATGTAGTCGTTTCGTTCGTCCTGGTCTTAGTCATATAATAAAAGTCGTTCGACCAATATACCTGTTCCCGTTGTTCCCGTTGTCAGTCTCTTGTTCGCACTCAACAGTCGTTTAAAAAAACACCCTTGCTGGCTGCTCCGCTACTCTAGTCAACCGCACAGAATCAGTGCACTAATCGGCTCCACCATGGTCCAATCACACGAGCGGCCATATAGGCCGACAGGCAGCCCACCAAGCACTAAATGATCCTGTTGGCACCAGGCTGCTAGCATACTGCCCACCTAGGGGGCACAATTGGCCGACGCTGCCAGCAACCTGCCCACCAAGGGTGCATGGATGGCCTTTGAGGCCAACAACCTGACCACCGACAGCTAAAGCAACCTGCTCACCGGGTACTAACACATTCACCCTACCGAGGGCTGAAGCAAACTGCCAACGGGGGCTAACATGTACACCCCATTGAGGGCTAAAGCAACCTGCTCACCGGAGGCTAACACATACTTCCTCCGTGTCATTAAAATTGTCACTTCGCACATCACAATGTTTGCGGCTTGCTCGTCTTAGTCGAACTTTCGGAATCGATGTTTTCTGTGTTCGAACATTGGACCCACCCTTCCTGAGCAATGTCTACTTGTCATTGAAGCCATAGTGGTCTCGGACTTTGTCCGAGCTCTCTTCCGCACTAAATATATTCATCGCGCTCTGCACTATTCTGCCCCAGAGCACATATCTTTTTTTCTGGAGTTCTTGCCCTTCCACATAGTTTGCGTGGGCATTTATCGAGACTGCAAGCTCGGGTATAAGAATCCTGGTATCTCTCCAGAATTCGAAATGCTGAAGTTGGCGATGTCAAGAACAAATTGTTCTCAATTTCCTAAAAAAACACGACGTGTGCCGCATGTTGCTGTGAAGGTAGCATATCTGAAAACACCAACAAAATCAGCAAAGCACTTTCCAAGAAAAGAAGGGGCGGAACTGCTTACCCAATCCCGCTGGAAGGTCGTTACAGTGTACTTGAAAAATGCTAGTTTGCCGTCATCGCCTGCCAGCTGGAGTCATGGATGGTTTGAAAACGAAGTCTCATGACCTGAATTTGAACGTGCGTCTTGTTCAGTGTATCGCTGAGTGCAGAAGGGTCTGCCTCAAACTCTGATGAAGATGTCGACCTTATCTGTAAGTGCAGCAAAGACGGGAGGCCAAAACTAAAGCTTGGTCTGTCTACAATGCTCTGCCTCAGTTTCTAGCTGATTTCTTTTCACGTTGAGTGGACAACATAAATTTGAAAAATCGCTCTGGGAAGCAATAATTTTAATGACGTGGAGGAAGTACATTCCATTGAGGGCTGAAGCAACCAGCTCACCAAGAGCTATCACATACATCCCATTGAGGGATGAAGTACTGTAAGACATGTATATATAACGAGGAAGCAAATCTAACGTTTTAACGGATGACATTTCTTCGTTATAATAAGATCCGTTGAGGCCGTACTGCTTCATATATGCTGTGTGTGGATATGGCAGAATACTGCAAGATCGTTAACATATCTTCTCGTTAACCTATGAATTTTGGACAATCGTTAAATTTGCGACTCGTTATAATAACATGTCTTACAGTATACTGCCCCCCCCCCCCCCCCCAGGTGTAACACATACACCCACCAAGCGCTGAAGCATACTGCTTGCTGGGAGACGATCATGTACCGCCCACCAACGGCTTATGTGTACTGCCTGTACGGACTATCGAGAGCCAAGGAATAGCTCCTGACACATACAACCTTCCCACCAAGGGCTAAAGCATACTGGCCCCAGCACCAATCTCGTACCGCCCAGTGTGTGCAAACAAACGACCAACGGGGCTAAGAATTCTCCCACCTAGGGCTCACATAACTACCTGGCATGAGGAGTCGCACCACACACATACAACAATCCTGACGCCCGCTTGCATTCCCACGTCCATTCGGGAAGAAAACAAGGTGGCAAATGAATGAAAGAGCAGAGACAAAAAAAATCGAGACGTTGGGATGGCGGGGAGAAGTAAAACATAATTTCAGCAAATCAAGAAAGAAACTAAAATTTAGGACAGCTCCTTCATGTCCAGACAGGTTTTGAGAAATTCAAGACATATCTGTCGAATTGAAATCATAAAAAATGCCCGTAAAAATTGGCCAACTTCGGTTTTTTCGACAACCGGTGGCATGGGCAAGCAATCTGCCTCGCTTTACAAGCGTATTGCATCCCTCATTGCTTAAAAAAGAAGCGAACCGTATTCGGTTGTCATAGCATTCATCCGCTGCCGCCTTAGCTTTGCTTTGCTCAGAGCAAGTGCTATGTGCCTGCATGGTAACTGCTCTGTTTTCGCTGTGCATGCACCTGTCTCTTCTTCTGCCTCTCTAGTTGTTGCCGAAGCTGGCACTTCCCGTCATTAATATTGTAGTCTTTAGTTCTTTTTATATCAGTATTTGTCATGGCGACTCCATTACACACTTTGTAGCACGATTTCAAATTTTAAAAAGAAAAAAATTGGCCAACTTGTAAACTGTGCAGGGACAGCAATATGACACATACTCACATCACCAGCACTGTGCCTATAATACCCATGTGCCTGGGCAACTAAGCTTTCCTGTGCAAAGCCCACTTCTTTTCTAATTGGTGCAATTCTTGCATGAGTAACTGAGCTTATGTATGATGCAGACATACTGTATCATTCTGTACTGGGAAACGTTTGAAATGTTAAAATGAAGTTTTGTCCATGCTGTTCTTTTCTGTTGGTGTATTGTGTTGTGATGTACATGTATGTACCTGTAGGTCACCACACTGGATGGTACATACATACGTGATATAGGCAAACAGGGCAGTTGTAATGCTGAATTCAAGGACCCCACTGATGTAACTGTGGATGACGATGGTGATCTTGTGGTGGTTGACTATAACAACAAGAGACTGCAGGTAGGATACATGATTGATTAGTGTGGTTCCACTTTTGTTTATTTACACAATGTTGACTGGAAGTTCAGTACAGATAGCAGTCTTCCATTGTTCACATAGTACTAGAGTGTACAGTATGATCATAGTACTAGAGTGTACAGTATGATCATAGTACTAGAGTGTACAGTATGATCATAGTACTAGAGTGTACAGTATGATCATAGTACTAGAGTGTACAGTGTGATCATAGTACTAGAGTGTACAGTATGATCTTAGTACTAGAGTATACAGTATGATCATAGTACTAGAGTGTACAGTATGATCATAGTACTAGAGTGTACAGTATGATCATAGTACTAGAGTGTACAGTATGATCATAGTACTAGAGTGTACAGTATGATCATAGTACTAGAGTGTACAGTATGATCATAGTACTAGAGTGAACAGTATGATCATAGTACTAGAGTGTACAGTATGATCATAGTACTAGAGTGAACAGTATGATCATAGTACTAGAGTGTACAGTATGATCATAGTACTAGAGTGTACAGTATGATCATAGTACTAGAGTGTACAGTATGATCATAGTACTAGAGTGTACAGTATGATCATAGTACTAGAGTGTACAGTATGATCATAGTACTAGAGTGTACAGTATGATCATAGTACTAGAGTGTACAGTATGATCATAGTACTAGAGTGTACAGTATGATCATAGTACTAGAGTGTACAGTATGATCATAGTACTAGAGTGTACAGTATGATCATAGTACTAGAGTGTACAGTATGATCATAGTACTAGAGTGTACAGTATGATCATAGTACTAGAGTGTACAGTATGATCATAGTACTAGAGTGTACAGTATGATCATAGTACTAGAGTGTACAGTATGATCATAGTACTAGAGTGAACAGTATGATCAAGGGTAACTAAGCTACCAAGAGTGTGCAACTCTTCATACCCTTTCTATGGGGTCATGCAAAGGCACAAACTCATATCACGTGGTTTTGGAGTCTGGGTGCTTAGTTTGAGTGCTTAGTCTGGCTTAGTCTGAGTTAATCTGAGTGGTCAGTCTGGGTGCTTAGCCTGGGTGGTCAACATCAGGGGCGTTGGAACCAGTTCGGCTAGTGCGGCCAAAGCCGCAGCAATAATTTTTCAAATCGAAATTCTAAAAATCTGTTAACCGCAATCAGTAATACAAGCTGGATCGACATTTGTGTACACTGTATTCATGTATTGTAAAACTGTGGAGACAATGTGCAATAAAACGATGAAAAATGTGAAGAAATTGTGTAGAGAAAGAAAGGGATTCAAACAAGTTTTCGTACAACACTCATCAGGAATCGTCGTTGTACTAAAGGACACTGAAACAAAAATTGAACTATTATAGAAAATCTAAGTTAGAGAAATAACACTAAGAGCAACAACAGTGAAATTTACAAGTGTGAATTTTAACAATCAAAGCGAGAAATGAACAAAGGAGAAAGAATGAAAAGACAACGTGATAACACATAACAGCAGTACATTAAACCTAGAACATTAACGGCCAAGCTTGGCCGCACTAAACACGACACGTTACTTGAACAATTTCAACCCAATTATACTATCTTTCTGTACACACAAATTAGGCTTGTACAGACGCTGATAGATAGCTTCCAACACTTTTAACTGTAGTCCATAACCATGACGACCACGGCACAATACAGTGAACGAAGAGTCGGAATACGCACCGCAACAATCAGGACTAGCCAGCAGATGATTGTACATTGAAGACTTGCTACCACGAAACCTACGCACAACACTAACACTCTCACCGGCACTCTCACCACCACTCCCATCACCGCTCTCCGACTCACTGCTCCCTCCGCCGTCCGTTCCATCCTCCGCTTCCTCTGTACTCTCTCTGTCTCGTCCATCCCGCCTGACCGGGTCCATTGAACTCAACTCGGCCGTCCCCCTGCTATCACGTCCCTCCTTTCGCCCTCGTCCGCTGAGTGCGTAGCTTCTGTTGTAGTTGGCTGTTGATCGTCTTGGTCTTTCAATTATGGGCTTGGATGGTGGATTAGTTGTAGTTGCTGTAGATTGCGTTGTTGGTGTTGGCGTGGGAGTTACTGATATGCAAGGTGGGTCTTTTTGAGTCGGCATTTGTAGTGTTAATGCAGCTGTCAGCGTTGCTCGCGGTCTGCCACTGGCAAGCTCCACCGCCGCAAGAACCGATGGCGGAGGATCAGGAGGAGGCAGTGGGACCGGGACCGCAAGCGGCACCGCCCCAGCCAAAGCCGCCGGGGGCACTGACGAGGGAACCACCGACGGCCGGAGCAAATACGGCGACACAAGCCGACCCGATGAGCCACCACGCCCATTCTCCTCCACCACCGCCACCAACGACGGCGGAGAAAGCACAATCCGAGAGCCAGGATCCGCGGGTTGTGTAGGCAACGGCTGTGTGGTTAATGGTTGTTTTCTAGGTCGCCCTCGCTTCGGTCTTTGTTGTTGTGCGCAAGGTGGAAGTATGTGACGTGGTATGTGTTGTTTGATGCGTGCGTTCAGGTGCTGAACAGTCCTACCAACATACCGACTAGCGCATTGTCGGCATTCAAAGTTGTAAATAAGATGACTAAGGTGAAGGGCTGGTAGGACATCCTTCCGCACCGTAAACGCACGCATCGTCGTAAAAACTGGCACAAAGTGTACTGCATAGTATGTTCGACGAACAACGGACTTGACTGCACTACAAACTTTAGTCGACTCCTGTCCTTTCCAAGGCAAACATAAATAGACGGGACAACGAGCAGGACCAAACAAAGGAGCCTTAGTAGTTTGTTCGACTTTCAACAACTTCTGCAGCAAAAACTCAGGGTACCCGTTCTTAACGAAAACTGACCGGAGAAAGTCAAGCTCTTCCTGCAGCTTACAGGACGAACAAATACGCTTCGCACGGTCTACAAGGTTACGCACTAAGTTTACTTTATATTGAGACGAACAATAAGAGTCATATACAATGTACTGACCAGTAAACGTCGGCTTACGATAAACGGTTTACGGCGGTGCGTTTACGGTGCGGAAGGATGTCCTACCAGCCCTTCACCTAAGTCATCTTATTTACAACTTTGAATGCCGACAATGCGCTAGTCGGTATGTTGGTAGGACTGTTCAGCACCTGAACGCACGCATCAAACAACACACGCCACGTCACATACTTCCACCTTGCGCACAACAACAAAGACCGAAGCGAGGGCGACCTAGAAAACAACCATTAACCACACAGCCGTTGCCTACACAACCCGCGGATCCTGGCTCTCGGACTGTGCTTGCTCCGCCGTCGTTGGTGGCGGTGGTGGAGGAGAATGGGCGTGGTGGCTCATCGGGTCGGCTTGTGTCGCCGCCTTTGCTCCGGCCGTCGGTGGTTCCCTCGTCAGTGCCCCCGGCGGCTTTGGCTGGGGCGGTGCCGCTTGCGGTCCCGGTCCCACTGCCTCCTCCTGATCCTCCACCATCGGTTCCTGCGGCGGTGGAGCTTGCCAGTGGCAGACCGCGAGCAACACTGACAGCTGCATTAACACTACAAATGCCGACTCAAAAAGACCCACCTTGCATATCAGTAACTCCCACGCCAACACCAACAACGCAATCTACAGCAACTACAACTAATCCACCATCCAAGCCCATAATTGAAAGACCAAGACGATCAACAGCCAACTACAACAGAAGCTACGCACTCAGCGGACAAGGGCGAAAGGAGGGACGTGATAGCAGGGGGACGGCCGAGTTGAGTTCAATGGACCCGGTCAGGCGGGATGGACGAGACAGAGAGAGTACAGAGGAAGCGGAGGATGGAACGGACGGCGGAGGGATCAGTGAGTCGGAGAGCGGTGATGGGAGTGGTGGTGAGAGTGCCGGTGAGGGTGTTAGTGTTGTGCGTAGGTTTCGTGGTAGCAAGTCTTCAGTGTACAATCATCTGCTGGCTAGTCCTGATTGTTGCGGTGCGTATTCCGACTCTTCGTTCACTGTATAGTGCCGTGGTCGTCATGGTTATGGACTACAGTTAAAAGTGTTGGAAGCTATCTATCAGCGTCTGTACAAGACTAATTTGTGCGTACAGAAAGATAGTATAATTGGGTTGAAATTGTTCAAGTAACGTGTCGTGTTTAGTGCGGCCAAGCTTGGCCGTTAATGTTCTAGGTTTAATGTACTGCTGTTATGTGTTATCACGTTGTCTTTCCTTCCTTTCCCCTTTGTTCTTTTCTCGCTTTGATTGTTAAAATTCACACTTGTAAATTTCACTGTTGTTGCTCTTAGTGTTATTTCTCTAACTTAGATTTTCTATAATAGTTCAATTTTTGTTTCAGTGTCCTTTAGTACAACGACGATTCCTGATGAGTGTTGTACGAAAACTTGTTTGAATCCCTTTCTTTCTCTACACAATTTCTTCACATTTTTCATCGTTTTATTGCACATTGTCTCCACAGTTTTACAATACATGAATACAGTGTACACAAATGTCGATCCAGCTTGTATTACTGATTGCGGTTATCAAATTGTTGTCTCCTCGCCGTTTGTTCAAATATTTTAAATCGAGATACACCCAGCCTCAGATAGATATTCTGAATCTAACGCTGAAAGCACGTTTTCATTACCGTAGTGTCGCCCTTAACGTAGGTTTTCTTAGACGATGTTTAGACAATGGCGTTTGTCCTAGCGGTGTAGAAAAGCGTGTTCACCGAGCCAAGGCATACCACACGTTGAACATTGAGCGCGTTTTCATGAAGGATGAGATTGCCAGGTCCGGTGACACGGTGTGCAAGTCTCGTTCCCAGTTTAGGTCTTTGTATGATCGTGCACGTACATTTTTGTCATCTCATGACTTCCTCCGTTTCTCAATGCTCCTTTCTGAGAACAACCAGAAACAACGAATAAAACTTATTACCAAACATGACAAGACATATAACTGGCTCAGAAGGAAACGTTACGGCCAAGTTAACATCGATCCCGAAACAACAATAATCAACTTAACCCCATTGGAATTGACTACTGTACAGAAGGAGCTCCTTTGCCGTGGCACTGATTTTGGCGTTCCCCCATCATCAAAGAAAAAGGAAGTTATCATGACCGAGTTCGAATTGTTTTATCGAAAGTTATTACGCTTTACGCCAGTATCGGAGGCCCAACAATCAATATGCGCTGCAAAGATCCGAGCTGAGGCTGAGGAGCATGCGGACAAACTTCCAGACAAACGATCGTTTTCCTTAGGCCAGGAACACATGAAAGCCCTGCGTGACTTCCGCAAAAACACTGAAATTATCGTCACGCGCCCGGACAAAGGGCGGGTTACAGTTCTGATGCTCAGAACTGATTACATAGACAAGATGTCTGTCATCCTAAACGACACATCAAAGTTCCAGACCATCGGCCCGGTTGAAAACAGAGAAAGTAGAAAAAGAACTAGTAGCTTACCTAAAGAAACTGAAAGCCGACGGAGAAATATTCTCCAATGATTTCGATCGCATAAAACCGACAGGCACGCTCCGGCCTAGGCTATATGGCTTACCAAAAATACACAAGCCCACATGTCCAGTACGTCCCATCCTTTCTATGACGGCCTCGCCTCAGTATTCTATTTTCAAGTGGCTGTGTATTTACTTACAACCAGTGCAGGACCACTATTGCAAGCGCACTGTAAAAGACAGTTTTGATTTCGTCGAAAAGCTCCGCAACAAGCCTGTACCACCCAACGCACACATGTGTTCGTTTGACGTCGTCAGTTTATTTACTAATGTGCCGATTGAAGAAACTGTTGACATCTGCATGGATGTTTTGTACCGTAATGATGACATTGACACTCCTTGGATATCTGAAAGTGCGTTTAGACGATTGTTGTTGCTGGTCACAACTGGAGTTGAGTTTTCGTTCAACAATGTCATGTACAAACAAGTCGATGGTGTCGCGATGGGTTCGCCCCTTGGTCCAGTATTGGCAAACGTGTTTGTCGGTTACTGTGAGTCGAAGATTGATGATTCACTGTGGCCTGACCTTTATGTACGTTTCGTGGACGACTCATTCACATATTTTAATAATGAGGAGCGTAGTAACGAGTTTCTGGACGTGTTAAATGGTATTCACCCTGCCCTTCGTTTCACATGTGAGCATAAACAGTCCAACAAGTTGTCATTTCTGGATGTGCTGGTGGAAAAAACGAGTAGTGACGTTCTGACAACCGTTTATCTTAAGCCGACGTTTACTGGTCAGTACATTGTATATGACTCTTATTGTTCGTCTCAATATAAAGTAAACTTAGTGCGTAACCTTGTAGACCGTGCGAAGCGTATTTGTTCGTCCTGTAAGCTGCAGGAAGAGCTTGACTTTCTCCGGTCAGTTTTCGTTAAGAACGGGTACCCTGAGTTTTTGCTGCAGAAGTTGTTGAAAGTCGAACAAACTACTAAGGCTCCTTTGTTTGGTCCTGCTCGTTGTCCCGTCTATTTATGTTTGCCTTGGAAAGGACAGGAGTCGACTAAAGTTTGTACTGCAGTCAAGTCTGTTGTTCGTCGAACATACTATGCAGTACACTTTGTGCCAGTTTTTACGACGATGCGTGCGTTTACGGTGCGGAAGGATGTCCTACCAGCCCTTCACCTTAGTCATCTTATTTACAACTTTGAATGCCGACAATGCGCTAGTCGGTATGTTGGTAGGACTGTTCAGCACCTGAACGCACGCATCAAACAACACACACCACGTCACATACTTCCACCTTGCGCACAACAACAAAGACCGAAGCAAGGGCGACCTAGAAAACAACCATTAACCACACAGCCGTTGCCTACACAACCCGCGGATCCTGGCTCTCGGACTGTGCTTGCTCCGCCGTCGTTGGTGGCGGTGGTGGAGGAGAATGGGCGTGGTGGCTCATCGGGTCGGCTTGTGTCACCGCCTTTGCTCCGGCCGTCGGTGGTTCCCTCGTCAGTGCCCCCGGCGGCTTTGGCTGGGGCGGTGCCGCTTGCGGTCCCGGTCCCACTGCCTCCTCCTGATCCTCCGCCATCGGTTCTTGCGGCGGTGGAGCTTGCCAGTGGCAGACCGCGAGCAACGCTGACAGCTGCATTAACACTACAAATGCCGACTCAAAAAGACCCACCTTGCATATCAGTAACTCCCACGCCAACACCAACAACGCAATCTACAGCAACTACAACTAATCCACCATCCAAGCCCATAATTGAAAGACCAAGACGATCAACAGCCAACTACAACAGAAGCTACGCACTCAGCGGACGAGGGCGAAAGGAGGGACGTGATAGCAGGGGGATGGCCGAGTTGAGTTCAATGGACCCGGTCAGGCGGGATGGACGAGACAGAGAGAGTACAGAGGAAGCGGAGGATGGAACGGACGGCGGAGGGAGCAGTGAGTCGGAGAGCGGTGATGGGAGTGGTGGTGAGAGTGCCGGTGAGAGTGTTAGTGTTGTGCGTAGGTTTCGTGGTAGCAAGTCTTCAGTGTACAATCATCTGCTGGCTAGTCCTGATTGTTGCGGTGCGTATTCCGACTCTTCGTTCACTGTATTGTGCCGTGGTCGTCATGGTTATGGACTACAGTTAAAAGTGTTGGAAGCTATCTATCAGCGTCTGTACAAGCCTAATTTGTGTGTACAGAAAGATAGTATAATTGGGTTGAAATTGTTCAAGTAACGTGTCGTGTTTAGTGCGGCCAAGCTTGGCCGTTAATGTTCTAGGTTTAATGTACTGCTGTTATGTGTTATCACGTTGTCTTTCCTTCCTTTCTCCTTTGTTCATTTCTCGCTTTGATTGTTAAAATTCACACTTGTAAATTCACTGTTGTTGCTCTTAGTGTTATTTCTCTAACTTAGATTTTCTATAATAGTTCAATTTTTGTTTCAGTGTCCTTTAGTACAACGACGATTCCTGATGAGTGTTGTACGAAAACTTGTTGAATCCCTTTCTTTCTCTACACAATTTCTTCACATTTTTCATCGTTTTATTGCACATTGTCTCCACAGTTTTACAATACATGAATACAGTGTACACAAATGTCGATCCAGCTTGTATTACTGATTGCGGTTATCAAATTGTTGTCTCCTCGCCGTTTGTTTAAAAATCTATTCTACGCTTTTTGCAGGCCTGAAAAGGTATGGGGTATCTCATGCATGCATAAAAAATGTACGGTGCGCTGTGTGAACCTTTGTACCAGAGCATGGACAGAGGTGGCAAATCTCTGTAATCATGTACCGTGGTGGCAGTTTATTGTTCTGACTCGAATGGTGGCGTGGTCTGGGATGCTCTGCCGACCTTGGGTCTCGGCTTCATCACAACAATGTTATGATTGTGCCTCTACCATGAAAGGTAGCCGAACAGGAGTTGCCACCCAGATCTTGGCAGAAGAGACCAGGGCTCTATAATATACTCACTGCAACGGGCATGCCCTGAATCTCGCTTTTCAGGACATGATCCGTGATGTCAAGCATGTCAGGGATGCGATGGACATCACATTTGAGCTCAACAAGCTCCTTAGTATTCTGTGAAACATACTGCTGAATACAAGCGCCTGAAAACTGAGCTTGCACCAGAAGAACCTGGATTCCGCACCTGGTGTCGGACCAGTTGGACAGTTCGAGCTGCATCTCTGAAGAGCATCTAGACCAAGTACAGCATCCTTCAACAGTGCCTGGAGTCGTTTACCAAGCTTGCAAAGAACGATAAGGAGATGTCAGCAAAGTGCAATGGTGTGAGGAGTCAATTGGCGAATTTTGACTTCCTCTTCGGTTTCTCTCTGGTGCAAAAGTTCTATCGCTTGCTGATAACCTCAGCAAGTCATTGCAGTCTACCACCTTGTCTGCAAAGTGAAGGCCAAGCTATTGCAAAAGCTACTGTTGACACTCTCCTGCTTCTCCGTACTGACAATAGTTTTGAGGCTTTCTGGTCGAGCGTGATGGAGCTGCAGCAGTCAAATGACGTGCTTGAACCTCAACTACCGAGAAAGAGGAAGGTAACAGCAAGGCTCAAAGAAGGTACTGGTGCTCCCTCATTCCCTGCTACAGTCTAGGCCTACAATCGTCCTGTGTACTTTGCTGCAGTTGACACGTGCAAGCCATCCGTCAGTGGTTTGACCAGGAAGGCGATTGCAAATACCGGAATTTGGAAGACCTTCTTCTCAAAGGCTGTGCTGGGCGGAACTACAGTACAGAGCTTACAGCCATTGCCTCACTGTACAAGGATGACATCCAGACGGATCTCGTTCATGACCAGCTGCCAGTCCTTCATGCGCATTGCCTTGCTGAAGGTGATGATGCACCGACCGTGCTGAGTGTTGTGTCTTACCTGCAGTCTTTGTCCAGTCGTCAGTTATTCTTGTCAGAAGTGTGTGTCCTGCTGCAGCTGCTGCGGATATCACCAGCCACTAATGCCACCAGTGAGCGCTCATTCTCGCTCCACATATACTGGAACACACAGAGACATAGACAGCAATAGCGACACTGCACAAAGTGAAGGGAAGTTGGCCGCAGCCAGATGTGAACCGGATAACGAGTGAGGTATGGAAGCAAGAACTGAGAACAGAGTGTCTCAGATAGAATAGGCGTGCCAGTGGATAGCAGAAATAGGCCATGATGCAGAACCACTTGGGACCGTCAAATTAATTTTTCTGGACCGAGCCAGCCGGGGAAAAAACCCTCGCGCCGACGGACGAAGTTGTGAGGGAAAAAACCGGGTGTATATCTCCAATGGCGATTAGGCATCATGTAGGTATGGCAAGCACTTCACGTCAAAAGTTATAAAAGAGCAATGATATTATGCAGGGTGGGAGGGCAGGGACACTGGTGAGACTCAAAACTGACTGAAGAAGTCAGGAAAAGAAGCGACAATAAAGAACTCACCAGATGCCATATTTGCAACTGAAAATATTTCCAGAGAATTCATTTCTCGCCTATCTTGGCCGGCGAGAAATACAACTTCTCGGCACTAAGGCGGCTGAAAATGTACCACTGTGCTCTTCTTCATGTTCGCAAAGGAAGACTGAGATGCTTTGAACTTGAAGACAGTTGCGAATGACTTTGTTGGGGAGTGAGAGTATCGCAGAGGCATTTTCGGAAAGTTTTAGATGTGTTTTAGTGTTGCTTTGCAAATTTTGTCAATGCTCAGAACAGCAACCCCAATTCGCGCTTCATTGTTACATGTTCTTACCTTGTATGCCTCGTTTGTTGTTTCCATATATTAGTACGTGTTTCATTACTCTTTTTGATCTAGTGATTCCCTAGAAACCTTGTTGGTGGATTGTCGATTCTTGTACAGCTACCATGTTTTGCATCAGCAATGCGGTGTGTCATCATCCATGCGTATTCTTATTCCTCATATTTTTCTGTGGCATTAAAATATGGCCTTTTAGGCCCACTTTTCAGAACATTTTCTCCGCGGGAGGACCCCCCCCCCCCCACACACACACAAACTTTGGCCGCACCAATGTTAAACAGCTTCCGATGCCCCTGAGTATGAGTGGTCAGTATGACTGGTCAGTCTGGGTGCTTAGTCTGACTGGTCAGTCTGGGTGCTTAGGCTGGGTGCTTAGTCTGGATGCTCAGGTAATGGGAGTATAAAATTATTATTATTATTATTAATATTCCCGTAGCTATGCAGAAGACGTTACTTCAGTAACGTTTGGCGCTAGCCAGGGTCCACACAGCTTTAATTTGGTGTTTGTTTGTTTGTTTGTTTGTGTCACGGCTGGAGCTATCCCTTATCTGTCCCGTATCTGTCCCGTATCTGTGACTACAAAGGCTCTACAGGATTGTACATAACAGCTGTCCACAATATTTGCGGGCTCCTGTATCTGTCCCGTACCGTACCAATATTTGTCGTATTATGTATACGACTCCCTGATGTAGAGGGAGATTTGGAAAGAAATAGGGAGACGAGGAGGAAATTAAATTAGAATAGACGCCGAATAGGTGATAGGATGCGTCAGCATAAACATACTTTGGAAGAGAGATCCCGTCGTCTCCAAAATAAGCGTGAACGAGCGATTCAGCGCCGGTCACAGGAAACGTCGGGAGAGAGATCCCGTCGACTCCAGAACGCCCGTGATCGGCAGAGTCCGCCGGTCCCAGGCAACGTCAGGACAGACATCACCCGTTTAGTCCAGAACGCCCGTGATCAGCAGAGTCTAAGCCTGTCCCAGGAAACGTCAGGACAGACATCCTGTCGAGTCCAGAACGCCCGTGATCGGCAGAGTCAGCGCCGGTCCCAGTAAACGTCAGGACAGACATCCCGTCGACGCGCAGAAAAACTAAATCTGCAGCCTCTTTTGCCGTCGGACAGGATACGTATTTTAGGAGGCTGTAAAGTTATGTAATGTGCTCCACAGGCAACCATGCATTCGGCGTCCTCATTGGCTCAACAGGTCAATGTACATGTATTACTACAAAAGGCCAGAAAATCCGATTACTGTATTAAAAATAACCTACGTGGAGATAATAATTTTAATATAGCTATGAATAGGATGAAGGCCGCAGACATCACATGTCATACTGTATTAAAATCAACTAATTTTCGCTAGCGATTTAATTTCGCTGATTTCGCCGCTTGGTACCAACCTACCAAAGTAAACCGCAGGCCAAAGTTTGTCATATAGGCAAATGATGCATGATTGAGCAATGGATGCATGTGAGAGCAAAAATACCGATCGATTTCCAATTTGACGTGAATTTGCGCGTCACGTCGGAAATAACGTGCATCTTAACCACTCTAATAGAAAAGTTTCTATTTCTCATCGGCCAAAATTTGTTGATTTACTGTATAACGAGATAAAAAGAAAAGAAGGAGCAAACGAAATGTAGATGATTATTAGAGAAACAACAATCCGCAATAAATTCTGCAAATACTTTTGCCTAACTCATAATATTCAAACCGATTGAAACGGTTTTGCCATACAGTGATGTGGTCAATCAACGGAAAAAGACATTTCCATCAGTTCTTATAACATGTACGATGAGCTAGGCAAGAAAGCATAAAAGCATAGCGTAGGGCCCTGAGCTTCCAAGCTCTCTCGTTATTATTATGCACTTACGCGTCAATGTCAGGGGTGGTAAACCGCCCACAGATTCGCACGTGCTGAATGAACTTGGGAAATGAAAAATAAAAATAAAAAGAGCAACGACAACAGAAATAGAAATACAATACAAGACGTACCTGCTAAGGGGCACATGACAGCATTGCTCAGATTGAACAGAGGACGCAGACACAGGGTAAAGGGCATTGTCGACTCCGTTTTGAGAATAATCCAGTAAAATGGTGGCAGGTGGATGCAAATCCAGGCACTACGTTAAGAGAGGAATTTTGTTGGTATTTAAAAAAAGATGTTAGTTATTATTGTGAGTGTAACTGAACTTTATGTTCATACTCACAGCAGTTTCACTCTTACTGCAACATTGGTTATCAACCTCCCTTTCCATTGTCAAAAATGGGTATTACCTCACCGTTTCAACATGTTCCTCTGTCAAATGTTTAGCATCTGTAGCCTCACGAAATAATAGCCAAGTTCGTTTCCCTGGAGGTGAGTCTCCTCGGGAGGAACTTCGTGGTCCATTGAAGAGTTCAGAATGTACCAAGCACCTACCTTTTCAATTAAAAATGCTTCAACATGTATATGCTGTGATCGACCTTTTCTGGCAAGCTAAGAACATGTGATGTCATCAGGTCTTCCTCGCTTTGGGAAATTCCAAAAAATATTTCCCACTCCACTCAATAATACTTGTGCATGGTTGTTCTTGTTGGAGAGGTCTTCTGTTACACCTACCATACTTTTGTTTAGCCATCGGAAACATGACCTGGATAATGAGACTGGAGTGCCTCTGTAACCCATCACTGCTGATCCCATACTATACCGGGATTCTAGATGACGACCAGGCTCTGAGCCTGTAGTATTACGTGGTCATATACATGGTGTGTTGATGAGAATTTGCAGGGCAGGTGTATGTGTAGATGATTGTTATGTGGTCAGTACTTACTCGATTCTCACAATCGAAATATTATGTAGGTTGAAAAGAATGCTCTCAGCTTGCACTCGCAACAATCCTTGAGTTAATGGATTTACTATTCGTTGACTTATGGTGCTCAACAGAGACGCATATCCACACGCGGTCCAATATGTTTTGCACATTGTTTGGACACTTGATATTCTTTGTTTAGCTCTTTTTCCCAGCTTGCAGTCATGACACCCTCACTTCAAATAGAGCAATGTACTTACAGAAGTGTTAAAACATCTTTGCGCTCGATACGACCAAGGACAGTCGAATGGGACAAAGGGGAACATTGTTCTTGGTTCTTCAGCTTGTCTCCGACTTTGTTTTGAAGATTGGTGCTTCAGCTCATTATTTTCCTTCATTGCGATAGCTTTCCAGGAAGACTATAATATTTCGAGAAAAGATGCCCGAATTACCGTCCTTTAAGTGTGATGTGTGTTTTCAGTAAAAACGAACCGTTTCCCCTGGTTCTTAGAGCTCTGGCAGCAGTAGAGGGGACGGTTATAGGAAATAGGTTAAAAACCGGAACGGACTCAATATTCACTTTCTCTCTTGGTATTTTGATTAGAAAACATATTATGTCACATTAAGACTATGATGTGTTTTACTCCGAGCCAACATTTCATGGCTCTGCGATTACCAAAAGCGCCATACCAAAACAGGTGAGGTTTTGACCTGTTGCTTCGCACTGCGACTTGAGTTTTACCTCTTTCTAAACATCAACTTCTTGTAGCACACGACTGTTCCAGTGCAGCCACTTAACAATATGGCGTCGTTCGGTGCGATTTATGTAACATTGTAGGAATAGTGCAAATACAGGATGAGTATGCGTTTTTGGAAGAAACTCATGTTGCTCCTTGCGTGGTTTCACGATTTGGGAAGAGAATCCAAGAGAAAATTTTTGAAAGCGCTCGAGCGAGATACTCGACTTTTAGGTAATTTGAGAGAGAAAAAGGGTGGAAAGGCATCCTGGCCTGCCCAGTTAGCTGTCTTTCCGCTTCAAACTTGCTCAAAACTGCTCCTGGTAGTTCAGAGAATGACCGCTCCTGTGATTATCGGCCTCTGCTTGGCGTGCGCTCGTGTACAATATTCAAATTGGACATTTCGTACTCGTTCAACCCACAATAGGGTAGATATCACAATTTCAAGCTCACTTGGCCAGCTGCTGTCTTCTTCTACAATATCCCACATGCCAACTAAGCAATTTACAGCAGGAAGCAGCCTTCTAGCAACTAAACGGCCACGCCATTTGTCTTCCGAATCAAGAGAAAACAGGTTCCTGACCCGCCTCGCGAACTCAGAAGTTCATGCGCGGACAACAACGACACTCAGGGAAGACAACCAGAGGATAGTCCTCTACCAGGGAAAATTGCCATCTAGCCTGGGAAAAATCCAGGAAAGGCTTCTCGGGGCCGAGTTTGACAGCGACGACACAAGGAGTGCTTCAGAGTGAAGCAAAAGTTGCACGACGCAGAACAATTGTTTCTTGAAGGAAAGGCAGGCATGTGAGGTACGAGCGGAAAGCTTGAAACAAGACGCACGTGATCAGCGTGTTCCCAAGGCTGTCCGGGCTAACCAGTCACCAAAATCCACGGGAAACCATGGCCTACTTGGGTTCTGGCGATTTGAAATTTCAAATTTTCTTGCCATTGAAGCCCGATCAAGACTTTCGGCGGCCATATTGTAAAGTGGCGTGAAATCGCACAAAAAAACAGCCAAGCGCAGGTAAACAGCGGCTCGCCTCTGGCCTTTAAAGCACGAATGAAAAGTAATGGAAGCACACATAAGGCTTATTGTTACTCTGTACTGGCCATCATGGAGTGATAGGAATTACCTAATTTCAGAACTCAGAGTGAATTTGACGTGCACTCTAATACCTTTCCGGTTTGGAGCCATCTCTGATTTGATGCGAACAATTGGGCAACTTGGAGGCAATGGACTAACACAAAGGAATGGCTCATACCGTTCCGGTATCGAACCATTCCCTCTACCCCGTAGCAGTCAAAGGATAAAATAGCGTCACGTGCCACTGGGTGACGTACATGTGAGAGTTGGAAAAGCAAAGTGATGTTACGGTGATTGATGGTGACTGAATCGTTGCTATTTCCACTGTACATTTTTCAACCTGTGGCACATGGGCACTGTTGACCTCGCAGCACTTGAGTAGATGCGTTTTATCAGAAACCACTACGTCCGTTGATTGACAAGTCATCTTGAAACCAAATAAGCAACAAGAGCCTGTACAAACACACCACCATGGCCGCACTCAGCATGGTCATTGTTGAGGCGAGGTCGAGAATTTTTGAGCACTCTCTTCACCTGCCTAGGGATACATCATTAGCATAAATGGCCATTTTTTACAACAATTTTTTTAACATTTAGCACATCAACTTCTCCAATGGCTTCCGCCACACGACAACATAAACAATTTGATAGGTTATATAAATTCGAACTTCAAAGTATAACTAATAAGCGACGAGGGCGCAGAAGGAGAGGAAAATTTGAAAAAAGAAGGACACCGAAGAGCTGAGAAAGGAAGAACAAAGAACAGGCAGTGATGACAGTGGGGGTGAATCATGCCCAACAATCTGAGACCAATATGATTGTACAGAACACACACCAAAAGACCAAGGCAACCGCACCACCTACAAATCACGCCCTGACGACCCGGACTCTTGCGTGCACCACATACCATAGGTGTCACCCATCATACCAAACTCACACGTACACTAGACAATGTATGACAACAAACAACAGACTCTACAAGACACGAACCATGTATAATAAAACGTGACAGTAATAAGCGATCCTGACTTGTGTTACCGCTAAAAGTCGTATTAGAGGAGTAGACTGCAAAGCAACTTACTGATTGTGCTCCACCATGTTAATGAGAGTGTGCAAGTCACTTGCCAGCAATAATGATCTCCTACAGCTGTGAGCCCTTGGGCGCCATCGCACTCTGTGGAGAAGTCTATGGAAAAGCACAATGAATGTGTGCTGCCCAACTAGAGAATTGGCCAGACTTCAAGATGATACATGAATCTTTTCTGGGTCTTTTGTCCTCTCATATGCTTCAGAAATGATGTGTGGTTCTATTCACGTCCTATTACATGTTGACGGGAATTGGACATCTTCTTTAGTTTAATGTTTTCTTCTCTATGCGCTGCATGATCTGATTCAACTTGATGGTTTACTGTAAGAGTTGAAAGTGTGACGAGTCTAAAGTTTAGCAATTTGCAAAACATTCCCACTTAGCAGGCGCAAAGTTTAGCAATCCTGCCATCACACACCTGTCTTCTACATCTCTAGTACAGAGGAGAGAAGGAATAACATGCGTACTAGTATTGCGTTTATTGAGTTTAACGATGGATTCTTTCTCATGAAAACGCAAGACTTTGTGGCCCATTAGAAATTCAACTCTCACAGTATTAGAATTCTTTGGCAGTTCATCTTCATGAACACTGATGCTGCAGAGAAATTTCAAAAAATTAAGGGTGGTAGTTAAACTGTACATTCGCCGATCCACAGAATGACTATTCATACTCACGTATTGCTCACTGTCTCTAGTGTTATCACGATCATTACACACACAGTCCTGTTTGTCTGAGCCTTGATATTGATATACAGTCAGACCTCGCATAACCGCACACATCTGTTTTCCACAAAAAATATCCGGATAGGCGAGGGAACCGGATAATCGAACACGCATACTGTATGTATGCATGGCATGTGCTGTGAATCGGCAACCAACCATTTTTTTCCGGATGGCGAGGGATCCGGATACAAGAGTACCGCATAAGTGAGATCTGACTGTACCCAATTTATGCAATGAGATCTATGAATATGTGTCTGCATGGAGGAAGCAGACACACAAGGGCAGGCACACTCTATGCTCACAAGTGCTGCCATGCGTAGATCAGTCAGTATAATTGCCTGCAAGACCTCTGATCCTATGACATACAGACTTAACTCGAGATCCACTGCGCATAGTAACAACTTTTGGAAACGTTCCCTATTACATGAAGGGATCATGAAAAGCTGCTCATCCAAGTCTGTTATTCGTGACGTACAATTAATCATACATTAATGAACTGCTGTACTACAAGTGTCCACTGCTCATAGCAACACATGAAACAGCACTCCAACAATAAAACATTGCCTAGCAATCCAAAAATAGAGATGATGGGTTATCCTTGAGGCTAACAACAGTTAGTGATAAGAATGATGCACTGCTCTCTATCGCGCGCTTCAACTGAGTTTGCTTTACGTGTGCATTCAACGGCTGCGGATGTGCTCCCAAACCGCCTTAGTTACAGTAGACTCGTTCGCCCAAGAACGTCCAGGCTGGATATCTAAGAACGCCCCAGCCTGGATTTAAGAACGAACTCCAAGATTTTTAAGAACGCAACGTTTTTTGGTATTGCACGTTTTTGCAAGCGGATTGGACCTTCATGATCTTGTCCGAGTACGAAAAACAAGTCCGCAACCACAAACTCTTGTGGGGTCCTCGCGAAAACATCACCCAGTGCAGCGCTACATACTACACGTGCATGTAAAGTAAAAGTGTACAACCGGTACATGTAGTGCAAAGTGAATTGTACATGAGCGTCACGGGTCATGTTGGACGCGTAAGAACGCGAAATAAGAACGTAGCCTGGGGCGCTGAAAAATAAGAACTTTGCTAGGCTAGCCCTCTGAAACCGCGTTCTTGGGCGTACGAGTCTACTTTAGCTCTTGCTGCGTTGACTTTGGCTCACGCTTTCCTTTTTTGGTACCTAGTGCCACCACCCTCCCATTCACATTATACTTCAAGTGAGAAGAGCTTCCATTAACTGGTGCCTATGCTGCTACTATCTGTGCTTAAATCACACACTATTGGTCAGTTGTTTTGTGACGTAAATAGTATAGTCATTGCATCCGGTTGCAGGTTTCATTGCCGCACAAGCATGAGCGATTGATTTGGTTGTTTGCAATGCCAGTTGTTTCACCCTGGTTGGCTGTTCGCAACGTGGATCAGGAACCTTTTCACCTGGTCCAGGGCACTGTTGCGGCTCACTCATGAGCAATTGCCTATTTGCAATGCCAATTGCTGCACCAGTTAATCGAAACCAGCACACTGGTGTAGCCAGACTATGCTTAAGCCATGTTATGAGAATACACGGGTATGCAACAACTTCACTCTGTGGCTTTCCATTGCATGTAGTCCCTCGGCTATCTCTAATAAACCTTAGGACCTGATTTCAACTTTCATCAAAATGTGACGTTAAAGTTACTCAAAGAAAACGCGACCACGATCGTGAAGGCAATGAAGTCAAAGACGAAGTCGATCTTGAAATTTTTTTGCAGGTTTGATCGATCAATCGATCGATTGTAGGTAGTCAGAATGGCGAGTAACGATGTATGATTGAGTTTGTCGGTGTGCCGCATGAGGACGCGTCTCTCCTAGATGAGCACGACGAGATATTCTACTGCGATGTCTCCCCGGGTACGATGACAGTGAACGCGACGATTGCGATGACGGAGACAACAACCCGATCGCACCTGCGGCAGAAAAGTGCCAGCTCCGTCCGTCTGACAATGACGAAGATGAGAGTTACAATGACTTGGAGCAGGAAGGTCCGCGTGTCGAGGAAACCCTAATCACCGCAGAGATAGTGGACTGGATGTCAATCGGATGCAGCTGCCCTGGTGACAATCACTTTGCTGCACTTGACAAGGACCTCTTGAAAATATTGTCATGTCGCACCGCCAGCTAAAGCGCTGCTCTCGCCAAAGTCACGCCCACTCTTCAAAAAGTACGGACTGGATGAACTGGCTGCCTCAGTGACTGCGGGATTCGCAAACCCGGCAACAATTATGATACTGCATACATGTACATAGCCGAATTTGACAACTATAGTGCATTCTACAATATGGAGAATTCAAGGTACTTGCAAGGCTAATATTGATTTGAAAGTGTGTCACATGAAAGTCTACATACTAAAGACTTTAAGTACATTGTCCAAATAAAAAGGCAATTTCAAAAATTTCACCCCTAAGGTCCATTTACTGAGATCATGGCTCAATTGTTAATGGAGAGGTTTTGCATTCCGAATTTCGGAATTATTTTCGGAATTTGGCGGCAGGAGTCGAAAATGTAGTTGAACTTTCGGAAGTGTGGTGGCGAAAATGCATGGTTTTTCGAAAATGGATTTTCGGCTCTTTCCTGTTTGGGAGCGCATACACGTATTTGAATATTTTTATGTGTGTATTTTTGTTTTCTGCTGCTCTCGCTGATTATAATTATTTGAAAATTTTCCACATGTGTAGTTTTGGTTTTTGCTGCTCTCGCTGATCTCGCCATGTTGACTAGATCTTCTCACACTCCATCACACTCTATCTTCCTTTGCCATGGAGCCTACTGACAGTACAAGACAGTAGTTCGACAACCTCGTCCTCAGCCGTTGGATCACTCGGTCCACCATCAGTCCGTCCTCGTCTTCGAACCGCGCCCAGATTCAGTTTGACCTGCACATGGATTTGATCCTGCTCAGGCAACCCCTACATGTATTTTGTGCTCAACTCCTTTGTTCGCGGCTCTGTGGGATCCGAGGAGACTGCATAAGTTCTAGCCTTGTCTGACCCAAAATTTGCTGGTATCACCAGGAAGTCCGTCAGAGAACACCATGAACACACGCTGCTTCTGTTGGACCAGCACGCCTCAAAACCGAATATGCAACATTCGGTTGTAAAACGTTTTCGGTTTTGGCGCCTTCGACTCCCTGCATTTTGTTTTGCATGGCAACCCTTGGAAATCGAATCAGATTTTCGGAATGCAAAACACTGAAAATGCCGTTTTTCGGCACGCACTTTTTTTCGGAAAAACACAGTCGAAAAACATTCCGAAATTCGGTATGCAAAACCTCTAGTAGAACCACCATCATAATAAAAAGCCGAACTGCCAGGTATGAAAGCTTTGTTTTCTTGGAAGAACAAACAAATCATGAAAAATTTCACTAATTATGTGATGGACAAAGAAGAAAAGGGGATAATAGTATAGCAGTTGGTGAAGGACAAGGATGGAAATTCAAAAAACCTAGTTATTGTACAGCTCTCATCAGGAAGAAAACATTGTTCTAAATAACACAAATTAGGCCGGAGGACTAATATTTTGAATTTCTTAAGTGAGAAATAACGCCTGTATAAAGGCTATCATTCGCACCCTGACACTCTCCTATCTCAACTCACTGCCTGACACTCTCCTATCTCAACTCACTGCCTGACACTCTCCTATCTCAACTCACTGCC
This sequence comes from Sycon ciliatum, assembly GCF_964019385.1. NCBI lineage: Eukaryota > Metazoa > Porifera > Calcarea > Leucosolenida > Sycettidae > Sycon > Sycon ciliatum. The sequence continues at coordinate 4,613,786 of NC_088645.1, forward strand.
TGACACGCTCCTATCTCAACTCACTGCCTGACACTCTCCTATCTCAACTCACTGCCTGACACTCTCCTATCTCAACTCACTGCCTGACACTCTCCTATCTCAACTCACTGCCTGACACTCTCCTATCTCAACTCACTGCCTGACACTCTCCTATCTCAACTCACTGCCTGACACTCTCCTATCTCAACTCACTGCCTGACACTCTCCTATCTCAACTCACTGCCTGACACTCTCCTATCTCAATACACTGCCTGCATCTTCGCTTCCTGTGCTGTACCCCTCTGTACTCTCATCCTCCCTGTCCAATTGCCTATCAAGCCTGCTGAAACACTCTGTTCACCTCTGTGTTGACTGTATTCCTTGTTGTTGTTAATGTGTTTCTCTTCCAGGTCTTACATCAGGATGGGTCTTACGTGAAAACGATTGGTAACGGTACTATCGGTACCTCGTATGGTGTTGCAGCACTGTCTCTGCCCCAGCATGGTATTTGTTATGCTGTAACCGATCGCAATGACGGTTGTGTGAGAGTAAGTTAGTGCTTGTGTGGTGTTTATTGCTGAGATTTCTCAGAATTCTAATTTGATGGTTGCTATGATTAGCCCCAACATGGACTTTTTCTCTGTTCTCACAGCAGAGCAAGTAAATAGGTACAGCATTTGTTTCGTATCTGTACATGTGGTGCGAAAGGTGCCATAAATTTTCTAAAACTCCTCCTTTTCCCAACACAACACCAGCACAACACAAAAACCTCTAGGAGAAAAAATATGTAGTACAGATAATGCAAGTTAGCAGTGAAGAGAGAAAGAGAAGAACAAGAGGAAGAACAAAATCACCAGCACTTAGTCCAGGAAAAGACACGTGGAACAAGGCATACAAAAGGGAGGCAGAACAACCAGTAATATCTCGTCGTGGCTGAAGCAGCCAATGCAGCGACAGCCACCACGAAGTGCATGAAATAGATCTGAACATGAAGTGAAGAAAACAGCAACTCCGACAAAGAAACAAAACAAGATCAGCTACGTGACTAACCACAGCGTAAACAGCATTCGGCCTTTGAAAGTGTCTGCATTAATATTCACCATCATCATTGTGCTCTGTAGCCGATGACACACATCTAATCACTTGCCCAATACAGAGCACAAGAGGTTCCTTCGAGCATTGAAGTTTTATTCCTTGTGGCAGATGTTTTGGTCGCTAAGACTTCATCAGAGAAGGTTGAGTTGTTGAATGACTTGAAAAGAAACAATCACCTAGTTTATACTGACTCTTCCATGACTGTATGAACGTGAGCTAAATGAGACATGCGCTAGATGCCGAGAGCCGATGGTGCAGTGTAGATAGGGAGAGCATGGGGTTGATGCCAGGTGAACTACAAGTACTAGCATGACTGCTGTATCCGTGCTGTGTTGCAGTATAGGTGCTGTGTTGCAGTATCCGTGCTGTGTTGCTGTATCCGTGCTGTGTTGCAGTATCCGGCAGTAACTATCACCTCTTTGCAGAGTGTCCCATGATTTCAGAACCCGGTTAACATTTTAACACCTTGCATTCGCACTTCGAGTATCAAGTGCACGCTCATCAGCGCACTATCTCTCATTTCAAGTGCCAATATAACATATTTTAACGAGTGGACGGTTCGACGGACATCTCGTGCACTCTAGATGGGCAGTAGTGAGTTAGGCAATTGAGAATTCAAGTTGGCAGGGAAATTGCGAGCTCCCATGTAAGGAGCAACACACATTTACCCAAGTATCACTTAAGTCGCACCAACATCTTCTTCAAAGTATAAACTAGGCGACTATTTATTTTCCAGTCATTCAACAACTCAAATTTCTCTGACGAGGCCTTAATGATTGAAGCAATTGTCAGAAGGAGTAAAACTTCACTGCTGGAAGGAGTCTCTTGTTGCTGTTGTGTGCAAGCGAGTGCATGTATGTGGTCGTCCACAGAGTGTAATAATGGTGATAAAATATAAATGTCAACGCAGCTACCTGACTATCCACAACAAAGACATAAGCAATGACATCATCAGTCACGCTCGAATTCCGCATGCAGCCTTGCAGGCGCTGGTAAAATGGATAACACGGAAAGCACGAAAATTAATAACACAACAAGCGATCGTGGCAGGGAAACAAATAAAATTCAAATAAACTATTTCAAAGAATGATGGAAAGTGAAACGACTATAGTCTGTTTCAAAAAGATTTACAATCAGGTTTGGGTCTTAAAAAGTATGAAGATAAGGGAAATGTGGACAACAAAGTACATAGAATGGCTTGTTAGGACACGGCAAATTGTTCTGTGAAGGTTTCGGAACAATTGGACCAACCGTTAAGGAGTTAGAATTTCGGCCAGGTTTCCGGCCTTTTCCCATGGTTTACAATTTGCCCAGGAAGCCAGTATCGATTTTTTATCAAAACCCACGATTCATCCTTTCCTTTTTGGCCTTGTGGTTATGAATGCTGTCTGCTGACCATGAAGTTGTGAGTTCAAATCCCAACCGATCCTCAAATAAAACTTTTTTTTCATTGTTTTGGTGATCAAGCTGGCACAAGACAAAGAAGATGGCTGCACCAAACGACTTGTTGTTGGAGCTCGCGCTTCCTGCCGAACTGACTGACACTTGACTGGCTCACGCCATGTGAACACACCCACAACACTGCAATGGTGTGAGTGAATTATAATGGAAGTCATCGCGCTGTAGCTTTTTGAGATTTATTTTAGCATTTCAAGATCGCCAATTTATTTGAATTTAGCAGTCAACGCCGTCTTCTATCAGCATTCACAAGCGTCTGCTTTTCTCAAAATGTCGTCGAAGTCACACGGATAGCTTTGCCAAGTCATGGCCTTGGGAATGAGTCCGTGTCGATGTCGTTTTCGTCACACGGTGAGTAAATTGCATCGCAGCTCAAAGAAACTATTTTGGTCACAAAACGGACCCATGCAGCTCGTCAACATTTACAACACTTTCGTTTCGACATTATGTCCTCTCTGACACCATTATCGATACGAGGAAGAACTCGTTTGTTGTAAACCAGACGTACATGACTGTGTCAACGTGAGTGATTTGTCATTTTTCCTGCTTTCGCGCGGAATATTTCTTCGAGTTCACAGTGAGTTTTTCCACGCAGCGCTCGAGTGCTCATACGGTAAGCATGGTAAGACGCCAAACTCCGCGGACGATCGCCAGGATTGTAAATCTTTTTGAAACAGACTGTAGCACTAAAATGAGAACAGAACTCAGAACAAGAACAATGTAGGCCGAGTGGAAGCAGATAAGGATTGGTCTGGCCATGCCTAAAGTGATCATGGGTCATATAAAATCTTGTAGGACGCATCACGCAGCTTCATAAGACTAGTAATAAATTGGTTGTGAGCAACACTGGCTCACAACCAATCCTTTAGGGGTCATATAGTTAGTCAATCATACACCACTGGAACAACGGCCAAAACCTGGCACTTACTCGGTATGAGTTTGGCTGTGAGGTTGTAGCGAAACCACGGAGTAGAAAAACAACGGTTTTACAGTCGAAATGGTTCATTGACCCAGTTATTTAAATTCAATTGAAGCCTGGAGAAGTCACATCTTGAACAGTCAGACGAGCATGTATGCACGACTGTTCAAACGCCGAGTTTGGGTAGACAGCCACTGCTGGCAGGGACATTTTGGCAGAACAAGCAAAACCAGTAACTTCCCGGGTATGACAGGCTTTTCGAGTGCTCCAGACGCAGTCGTGAGTCGGTTAAGTGTCAGGCCAGTCGACAGGAAGCGCGAGCTCCGACATTGGGAGAATGCAGTTTCTTCACAAATGTACCGCTCACTCATTGTCGTAACATCTTAGCTCGACTTCCTACACACTCCTCAAAACATTTCCTACCACTCCTCAATGGCTCAAAGACTTCTTAACACTCTCTGACTAACGCTTTAGTGCTCGGGATCAGCTATCAGTTGATCGACTGTTTTTTTCCATTTTTGATGTGATGTTTCCAAGAAAAAATATCTGGGCCAAAAAGTTTGTCCGGCCATGGCTGGATCGTACAGATCAGTTCCGCCTGCCGTTAAATTGAAGCAGACTACGGAAGACGCTGCATTGAAGTAAGAGGCATGACACACTCATGATAAATGGCACCACAACAAATACTTCCTCCTTTAAGCAAAACTTCGTTGCGTTTTTACAGTTCAGTCCGAATCATTCTATGGCTATGAACACGCTTTGCAATGTGGAAAACAATTCAGCATATGAACGATATTTACTTGCAGATGTCACACCGCTCGTTTAAAAGCAGTGCAGTTTCACTCTTCGTCTCAATCTGATGACAACTCACTTCCTGATGACATTGAGTCTGCATCCTCTCTGACTTTCGAAGCCAGCGCTGCCATCTTTTGTTCCGCAGCCTTTACAAGTTTCCAAGACACGATTATTTTTATCGTGGAGATCGCCAAGCTCTTCGCTCGAAATGTGAGCTTGACGACCTCAACGGTGGCACTGGTAGTTGTGGCCACTCTCCGGAACGCCATGAAAGGAGCCATACAGACCCAAACAAACGCTCACCATCTTCGCAGCTGTGTAGCCGTGCCAGCACGTTTCCACACCCTGCAGAAGCTCCTTTCTGGTTTCTTTCGCCACGAGTGACACGTCTGTCTACAGGCTGTGGAAGAACGCCAAGCCGTAGGCGTTGAGATCAGGATTTTGCGTCGACTGAACAACAACCTGAATGTCGAATGCTTTTGATTTCCCCTGCGCTGCGAACACAAGTGCATTGATTTTGGCTGTGTGCGGATGCGCACCATCGACTCAGCCTGAGCGCTGGCCGGCTCCTGGACACTTCTTCGAGCCACGCGGTCTTTCAAACTGTTTCTCATTTTCGCACTTTGGTGTCATGCGCGCTTGCCTGGGGTTGTGTTCTGGTGACATCCTGTCGAGAAACGGTTCTGCTTCGCCGATTTTTTTCAAAGGACTCCACGCTTTTCGGAGGTTCAAAAGATTGTCAGAACAATGGACGACAACCGTCAGCTACCCTATGTAGGGGATAGATCACTGACATGTATGTCTAATGTCGACAGAAATTTCATTACAAGAACACTAAAAACCCAACGAAGTTTTGCTAAGCGGAGGAAGTTCATATCATAATATTAGTTTCTACACATATTGACATTGTATTGTCAGAAACAGTCAGAAGAATGCTGATAGCTCTAGTGACATCCAACATCCGGATATTTAGCTCATCATCACGTGTATGAGTGAATTTCTGTAATGACAAACTATCACCTGCCAAATTTCCAAATTCATTCAAGTTGGATCTCTTTTTCACTGGTTGGCCTACATGACCCTCTATGATATTTTCGCAGAGGGACCCTCCGTTCATTGAATATTGGACAAAGTCAAATATCTGCCTAAAGTATGCACTGAAACAAGGAACAAAAATTAATGACTTGCACAAAAATCTGAGCCGTGAGTGAGACAGAGCAACTCTCACCTAGCTTAGTGCACCCAGCATGCAGCAGTTATTGTGCCTGTTAACATCGATGGACACGAGTCATAAAGTACAGTCCATGTGGCTTTACTTTTCTGAACTTTCTACTAGTTCTTCTCAATTTAAGTGGTATGACGCTCCAGTCTGGTATGAAGACCAAAACATCAGCCATAGTTTTGCTATTGTTGATAAGGAAGAGGAGTCATACTCGCAGACACAACGAACAACGAACAACGAACAACGAACAACGGGAACGGGTAGTTGGGAAGACATTTATTATAGATGAAGAGACGGTGACAAAGACGAACGAAGCAACTGCATTACGAAAGAGAGAGCGCGAGATCGAGTGAGTGCAGCAATATGTAGAACATACGGGAGGATGTACCTAACACTATTCTAAATGGAACAACAGTAAAGGATAAAACAGTTCATCTGAACAACCCCAGGACAATCCACAATCACAGCAAATGATTATCCAAGTAGCTTGGTACAATCCAACTCGGTCATGTGGATGATTCTGTAAGTTATCATGGGAAGCATATTGTTCGAAATCCTAAAAATTGAAAAATTGCAGTTGTAAGAGTGTTGGTGTTGTTCTTAGGTTTAGCAGTAGAAAATCTTCAGTGTACAATCATCTGCTAGCTAGTCCTGATCGTTGCGATTCGTATTCCGACTCTTGCTTCACTGTATTGTGCCGTGATCGTCAGTGTTGTGGACTACAGTTTAAAAGTTTTGAAAGCCATATATCAGCCTTTGTACAAGCACTGAAACAAGGAAGGCTGATATATGGCTTATATGTGTACAGAAAGATAACATAATATGGTTGAAAGTGTTCACGTAATGTGTCGGGTGTGGTGTGGTCAAGCTTGGCCTTTGGTTTTCTATGCGAAATGTACTGCTGTTTTGTGTTCTCATTTTGTCCTTCTTTCTTTCTCTTGTTTTTCATTTGCAAGTTAATTGTTGGCACACACATTTGTGATTGCTCTCGCTTTTTTAATTTGTTAAAATTCACACAAGTACGCACTAAGTGAATTTCACGGTTCATGGCCTATGCACTGTCATATGGCTAGGGTTAGATGACTTAAAAAAATGAAAGAAGATATAGAGTGGAACCCCGCTTTCCGACCAGCCAGACTCTTTGCACTCGGTCCTTAGTTCACCTTCATAAGCGCAAATTCAGGACTATTCTGACATTAGACCACCTCACTACACCGCCCACCTCCCCAATCAAAACACTTCTGCTCTTTCCCAGATTTTTCCCCGCCACCGGATAGAAATTTTCGCAAATCAGATATTTTCAAAATTTAGGGCACCTCACTTCACCGCCCAGCTTTACAATCCGAACATTTCTACTCAGTCCCGAATTTTGCGTTGCAAACAGCCAAGGCGATCGCTCTTGAGTGAAGCCTAGTTCACATTCGACGCAACGCCGACGGTATGGGACGTAAGGGCTTGTCGGGAGGGCTATGGTGAGCTGTAAAATCCTGTAGGATTCGTACGACACGACATGCAGCAGTCTTTGCGACGTTTAATGTCGAACGGCGCGAGTCATAAGGCACGGTCCGTGACGGGGTGACTTTCGGACCTATTTTCTCGTTTTTCGGGACTTTTTTTCGATTATTTCTCCTTGAAAGAAGCGGAATCAAGTTCATTATACCAGTTTTTCATGAAGATTGAAAAATTACCCCTGAAAGTTGTGGCATTCAAATAATAGCCCAAGGAAATGATAGAATAGTTCGTCTGTCACGCTTCTGAACTATCCCTAAATACAATAGGTGACATGAGATCTTATGTTGCTAAAATTCAACTCAAGTCGTGTTAGCCATTTTGTGAGTTATCATGGGAAGCGCCCTGTTCAAAATGCGAAAAATATCCAAGTACGAATGGGGAGTAGTCGGCGCACGATGCCGTCTCCTGTTCACACTCGAATTACAGCCGTTTTGTACGCTTGCGTCCCCGTCTACGCCCGTCTACGGTATGAAAAGTTGGATCGATCCAACTCTTCCCGTCGCTTCCCGATCTGTACGGCAGTACGGTTGCGTTCCCGTTCCTGGTGTTCACATTGGACTCCGTCAGACCGTCCCGTCGCTTCCCGTCGATCCTTACGTCGCGTCCCGTCTCGCCCCGTCGAATGTGGACTAGGCTTGAGTCGCAACAGTACCTGCGACCGGGAGCAAAGGTTCCTGATCGAAGTTACAAACAGCCAACCATGGTGGTGCAATTGGCGTTGCAAAGCAAATGCTCATGCTTGAGCGGCAATAGTATCCGCGACTGGGTGCAATGACTACTGATTGGCATCGCAAACAGCCGACCAATAGTGTTTAATTCTAATCTCTGTTGGAACCCAGCTGAAAAGTCTGTCATACACGAGTTGTACTCGAAGTAAATCTTATCAGAGGATGTCGTATCCGTCCACATTTGTATATGTGCTCATGGGAGGAAAATCTGTGCGACGAAGAAGAACCAAACTCAGCAGGTTCACACCTTACCCATGTATATACTGAGTGAGTTCCAGTGTATGTCTATCCTGACAGTTCTGTTAATTTTAATTGCAATTCTGAATTCTGATACAGTCAATGTTTGCATTCCCGACACCATCATCCTGTCCAGTGCTGTACTTCTAACCAGACATTCACCATTGGCCTGAAGCTATTCCACTGATCCAGTACGACACACTGTAGTTTTGACACACTGCATCAGTCGTATCGGCGTATTAAGCACTACAACTGCTAACCTTGGTATTCAGTTTTTAATCTCACTTCTTGTCCACTTAACTCCACCTCTTTAGTACCGCACGTATTCGTACCAAAAACTCACCACCCCACTGTGAACGGCATGATGGAACATCTGCCTTGTCACCTGAAAGCCGTCACCACTGCCACTGGAAATACTGCACACTGGAGTAAGGCTCTTCTCTTAGTGCTCCTCGGCATCATATCAACTTGTTATATCTGGCCTATCCTCTTTAACTGTTGAGTTACTGTAAGGAACTAAACCACACATATTCCGGGTGCATTACATGCCAACAGTACTGAGTTGCCACTATCCACTACAGAGTAGGTGTGGCGTTTGCTTTGTTGTGCTATGGTCCGTCTGCAGCCACCACCTCACACGGCTAACAGTTCCACTCTCTGCGTACCCGTCAACCTGACATCTCTCTTGCGTTAGTTTTTGTTCATTATGATACAATGCAGAATCCCTTGCAAGTGCCATCCAATAGTCTGTTTCGCTTTTGAAGAACAGTCCAAAGTACTGCTCCGTCGAAGTCAGTGGACGATCACAGTTTATCTCTGTTGATCGCTTGAAGTCTGCTTTCATGGACCCAGACAATTGTCGCATACGTCAGCTTCGTGATTTGAATCTCGATTACTTAGTTATAATTTTACTACTTTCTTTTTTCACGTCGGCTCTACGCGACGTCATTTGCTTTCCCCAGCTCCGCTTGTGAGGCGCATGTGCCATCCTTTTCAGGGCTTTTTGACTTTTGCTGAGAGAGAGAGATGCAAAGATAGAACCTTGAAAGTATTTTACTATATATGGCAATGTCACAGTGATGAGTGTGAGTGCGTGTATTCGTGTGTTCACCACATTTTGGTGCCAAAACCCGATCCTACGAGCAAATATGGCGGATCCATCGGCTGGGCTACAAACCAGGAAACGGAGTACGATGAGCCATTTCAAAACCCTGGCAGAACTGGAAGTGGACTTAAACTAGGCCATTGGCAATGCAATTTCGGAGACCGCGATTACCTCAGCGAGGCAGGTAATTATGGAATTTGACCAACATTTAGAGGGATCCAATGAGGCACTAGACAAGTACACGGAAACCCTGCTTTCGTGCAATCCTAAGAAGCTGGACAACAAAGATATGAAACAAAGGGAGTTGTCAGAACTTGATGACATAGAAGAGGACATCTGAAATGGAAAAATGATCAGTTACTCTCAAGAGCCTAATTCTACAATTTGATGAAGTGCATGGGAAATAAAGCAAAGACTCAAATGACAAATTTGGAACCCACACACGGAATTTGGAGAACATACTCACGGAACTGGTTGATCTAAATAAAGCAAAAATGTCTCAGGGTTCCAGCCAGACTCCTAGCAACTCCACTGGGGTTTGTTTACCGAAACTCGAGTTGCCAAAATTCAATGGCATTATTCTACAGTGGAATGAATTCTGCGAATTTTTCAACATTCGGTGGATAAATCAAAAATCTCCAATGCAGAAAAGATGAGCTACTTGAAAGGTTGTCTTACAGGCAGCGCAAGGGATGTTTTAGAGGGCATGCCCCTAGATGATGCAAATTACGATGGCGCGTTTCAAATGTTGAAGGAGCGGTTTGGGAAGCAGGAACCTGTCGTCAATGCTCATTACAAATCGCTAATGGAAATTCCATCGGCAGAAAACAACACCACCACACTAAGAAAACTCCACACACGCAGATCGAAAGGCATTTGCGATCACTGGAGGCTGTTGGCGAAGATATGAACCAGAAAATCTTCTTGTCCATTGTCATGGGAAAGCTGCCAGAAAGGTAATTTTCAACTTGGAAATCATACGCGGAAACAGTGCCTGGATTGTCCACGCACTATGCAAAGTTCTGTTACGATATAAGTAAAGGAAACATGCACTGCACACGCCGACAGTAGGCTAGTCACAGACAGCCCACGCAGTATTGGCGGTTTGCCAAGCTACACACATTCATCGGAAGAAGCTCTACTATCACACACAGCACAGCGGTCACCACCCCGATGCTTTTACTGCAAAAATACCCACTTTACAGACGAATGTACGAAGTGTGTGATGCTAGAGTAGAGGAAGGCAAAGACAGAAAACCGGTGCTTCGTCTGTATTGGGTCGGGGCACACCGCAAGAAACTGCCACAATCCTCCACCATGCTATCACTGTCGCCGCGACACTCACCACAGATCATTGTGCCCGGAGAAATTTGGAGGCAAAAGCATGAACGTACTGAATGGAAATGCGAAACCATTTCAATCAAGATCTGCAAACGCACGGTCCGAAACAGCCACACCTGCTGATTACAAATTTGACAGCCTGAGCCAATGGAAATTCACACAGTGAGTGACACAGACCGATCGGCGTTGCTTATGCAGATGGCTTTAGCTGACCTCACAGATAACGACAGTAAGGGGTCTTGTCGAGTGCGAGTGTTTTTCGACACCGGCTCTACACGGTCCTTTATCAACGAGACGACGCAGAACACCTTGAATGCCGACATCAATGGTGAAGATGCCCTGTCGATCGCTCCGTTTGGTTCAAAGAAGAGGGAGACCAAGGTCTTGAAACGAGTCCAAATCCAAGTGAAGACCATCGATGGCGGTAGAGTCCCCATTACAGCAAACATCACCCAAACATCAGTTCTACGATGAGGCGCTTGCCAATCGGTATTAGGAAACACCCCAGCCTGCAGCGAATGGTCTTAGCAGAACCCATCGCCGATAGACCAGAAGTCGTGACAATAGACATGCTCATTGGTAGTGACTACTTGTACAATATCATTGGAAACGACCATGTCCGATTCTCGGATAGCCTAGTTCTTCTGGACACCAAGCTTGGATTCGTTCCGACAGGCCGGTTACCACGTCTGCAGATCTACCCCAAGTCGACACCATGATGCTGACTGCAGCGGACGTATACAATTATGACGACTTCGACTTGAAGAAGTTCTGGTCCCTTGGAGAAATCGGTATTACCAGCATCTCCAGCACTCTGCAGCCTGAAGACGCAGTGTTGAAGTCGTTCAATGAGATGATGAAGTTTGTCAATGGGCGGCATAGCGTTCAATGGCTGTGGAAAGATAGTGCGACTGACACATCTCTACCAGAGAATTACGAGCTGGCAACTGGCCGGCTCCGCTCGCTTGTGTTCCGTCTGTCCAAGACCCCAGAAATCCTCGACAAATACAACGACACCATACAACGACAACTCAACAGTGGCATCATCGAGACAGTCAACATGACCAAGAACGCTGACGCCTTGAAACACAATATTCCACACCACTGCGTAGTGAAGCCTGACAACATGACAACGAAGATTCGAGTTGTTTATGATGCGTCAGCCAAGACGAAACCCAACAACCACAGCCTGAATGATTGCCTCGAAGGCGTGCCAAGCTCGCTACCAGATCTTTGTGGAATTCTGGTCAGATTTCATCCAAAACCGTTCGGCATAACCAGTGATGTAGAGAAGGCATTTTGCAAGTCGGGCTGAAGATGCCTGATCGAGACGTCACCCGATTTCTTTGGCTCAGAAATGTCCATCAACCACTCTCCGAAGACAACATAGTAGTGTACCGATTCAGCCGCTTGCCATAAATTTGGTGTAGTGTCGAGTCCGTTCCTTCTCGCAGCCACGCTTGGTCATCACCTCCACATTCTTCAGCCTTTCAATCTTTCCTGATTTATTTCAATATTTGGCGTGACTCCTTTTATAAAAGATTAGGAACAATGCCACTTTTCTCCCTCCTTTCCCGTTTTCATCCCTTCTTTGTGTCCATAATGTGCCAGATAACTGCTATGCATACAAATTCTGGTGTGCTTGGCAAGTTGTGTGTGTCTTAATACCAGTGGTCGGAGAACACACACATGTATTAGTTGAAGTAAGAGGCAGCTGAAGCCTCTACAAATGCAGTTGAAGTTCAGGACGATGCCCTGATGCTGCCAATCTGCTTTCTGCACCTTGTTCCTACCCACTTATAAACGTGTGATGAGCCCAAAAGTGAGATTATTGTCAAATCCACGCAGAGTTTGGACATTTCAGAGGGTTCCAGGTGTTGGGCGGTTCACAAGCCAATTGAATCACCTTTCCAAGATTCCTTTTGAAATTCTCTGCCCTCCGTCGAGGAGACCCAAGTTTTCAGAAGTGAACAAGTGCGAGAAGTGTATACATGTGTGTGCATGCAGTGGCGTAGGAAGATGTTTTAGTTTGGGGGAGGGGGGGGGGGGGACTTCCAGCCACTGACCTGCTCATATACTGGTGTGGTCGTACCGGTAATCCTTCTACAGAAAGTTGTAATTGTTCAAGTATTTCACTCTTCATCACTGAACATGTGAAAACCTAGTAGTAGTACTCGAATCAGGGCAAGAACAATGAAAGTCCTGTGCATGTATGTTGAATACAAGAGATTGCATGCAGCGACCACTGGATAAGTAGCTCTGACTGACAGCCTAGTCAATGTCCAAGGAGAAATATATCTGAAGGCGAAATGCATCCGTAATGGTGAATTATAGGCAACCATAGAGCAAAACTTACTGGTAAGGACAGTGGGATAAGTCTACGTTCAAGAACCCCCGATTTTCAGCTATTGCAAACAAGAACCCCGGACTCATCACATGTCAGTGATAAGTAGCATGTTCCGTTCATAACGAATTTTCCACGATAGTTTAGATGACTAATGTGACCCTGGTGAAAATTGATCGTCTTGAGGTCATTGAATGATAGGTGCAAGCCTCGGGCTCAGTTTCTCCATGAACATGTTGAAATGTATGACCACAGATTAGTCGTACCTTGCTCTCCGACAAGTAACAGTAAGTCTTGAAGTAAGTCTCAAAAACTTCTTCTGGAGAGTGGTTTTCTCCAGAAAGCTGCGATATAGCAATGAAAAGAACTGGCTGTGACTGAAGCAAAGTACTGCCGCCTTTCCCATTTCGAAGAAAAAATTAGCAGCTACGATTCAAAGACGACCAAGCGAGGATCTAGCGATCATGCTTCACGCCGGTGGCGCTCGCTTCTACTTGAAGTAATCTAGATGTCATCCAGTGTAGACTTTCTGAGCCTAGCGCCTGTCAAGTACACTGTACAGTGCAGGGCAAAGAGAAATCCAACCTCATGAATAAAATAGCGTTGCTGGGCACTACACTACACTACACTGCCCTAACACTACACATACTGGTCTGTGCACTACACTGCCCTAACACTACACATACTGGTCTGTGCACTACACTGCCCTAACACTACACATACTGGTCTGTGCACTCGAACGCGGCGATACTCTATTCATGAGGTTGGATTTCTCTGCGGGTCAGCACTGTACATGACAACAGAACGCACAGCAGGGTCAGCTCTGACTACAATCGAGCTGAGTGCATGACTTGTACTGATTGATCTGAATGCTTCTCGCTTGCACGTGCAAACATGTTCACTGAGTTTCGGCACTACATCCACCAAAAGGTTCGGGTAACCTGGCGCCGCCCTTGCGCCCCCCCCCCTCCACTTCCTACGCCACTGGCATGTATGGGTATTTGTGCTTATGTGTGTGTGTGTGTGTGTGTGTGTGTGTGTGTGTGTGTGTGTGTGTGTGCCCCGCCTGAATCGCCCTACAGTGACTGATCGCCAGCACTTTGAAGCACTGCCTTCCTCTCCCCTAACCTCTCTGACAGCACCTCCCTTCGGGGAGCGGCGTGGCCATTTCTGGCAGCTGTCAATAGTAGTAGTAGTGTGGTTGTGTGTGTGGGGGGGGGGGGGGTGCGTGCGTGCGTGTCTGTCTCATATGGTGCAGTTCTAAGTGCAGTCGATTTCCGATCGAGATGTGGCGGGTTTGATCCACAAAGACAATGGTCATACACGTCTTTCTTCTTTTTCTCAGACTCCTCCTGACTTTTCTTTCATTCTGCTGCTTGGTAACAACCAGTGCATGCCGGAGTATGCGGTGTGATGTTTGTGTGGGATAGAAATGAGGAAAAAAGATCAAAAGGTAGGGGATTGACCAGCCCGAAGAAGCCACTTGAAATAGTTGTGTAGTGTAGACCAGGCTGAATAGCGGAGTTCAAATCTTCAGCCTTGCAAGCTATTGAATGGTGCAGTCCCAGTACAAGTTGCTATGGCTTCTGCTGTATGCATCGCTATCATGACCTCCAGCGTCAAAAGGCCAAAAGGTCAATAAGGCAAGTGTTTGTGTATCTGTGTGTGTATCTGTGTGTGTGTCTGTGTGTACGTGTGTGTCTGTGTGTGTGTGTCTGTCTGTGTGTGTCTGTGTGTGTGTGTGTCTGTGTGTGTGTGCACGCGTGAGAGAGCATGTGTGTGTCTTGGTATGTATGGGTATGGGTATGGGGTGTGTGTGGGTGTGGGTGTGTGATTGTGCCTATTTACATGATCTACATGTAGGTGTTTGAGAAAGGAGGAAGGGAGTTGAACAAGTTTGGTACTAGAGGAAGTGGACCAGAACAGTTCAACTGGCCATGGGGTATTATCTCGTCCAACGGGAGATTGCTGGTTGTGGATCAGTTCAATCACCGTATCCAGGTTAGGCTATTGTTCTAGGAGGATTTCCATGGCATAATGTGTGTATATGTGTGTGTGTGTATATGTGTGTGTATGTGTGTTTGTGTGTGTGTGTGTGTGTTTGTGTAGGTTTGTGTGTTTATGTGGGTGAGTTGATGTGCCTTTTGTGTGTGTATAGATTCTTGGTTGGAGAAAAGAAATTCAGTACACAAATCCCAGAAGCCATACAGTTTCGAGTCTTTCGACTAGGCCTTTCGTAACACTACTTTTCAAGTCGAATACAATGGTGATAAGCAAGGTAGCAAACATGTCCTTATAGCCAGCACTCAGCCGGTCAGAACATTAAAGGAGAAGTTAAGGCAAAAATTAAAATTTCACCAGTTGTAGTCTTCGGCGTGCTGAGTCGAATGGTCTTGGTCCGAGAAAGCTGAGACGCTCCCTTCCTACTTGAATCCCAATCGAACTCGCGCACTTCCACCGAAACTGGGTGACTGCGCCCTACTAGATGGGGATTTGTATGCAAAATGTCACTAAAAGCGCCATTTCGTTCTTATAAAAGCACGGATGACCGCGATTGGCCCATATGTTGTAGTCTTTTGGACGCTGAGTCGACTAGTTTTGGTCCAAAAAGGCTGCGATGCAGCGTTCCTCCTTTATTCCCAATCGAACATGGTTGAACAAGTGGTCACGTGCTCCTGGGTGCCCAAATCACCTGGTCACCACGCCAGCAGGCGACAACTTTCACACCAAGGTTCAACTCGAGTTCAACTTGAGTGACAGGACTGCACCCAAAAAAGGTCAAACAGGCTAGTAAGTTGTACCCTGCAGGCACGGTGACCAGGTGACCAGTGTACGCAGGAGCACGTGACCGCTTGTTCAACCATGTTCGATTGAGAATAAAGGAGGAACGCTGCATCGAAGCCTTTTCGGACCAAAACCAGTCGACTCAGCGTCGAAAAGACTACAACATATGGGCCAATCGCGGTCATCCGTGCTGTTATAAGAACGAAATGGCGCTTTTAGTGACATTTTGCATACAAATCCCCATCTAGTAGGGCGCAGTCACCCAGTTTCGGTGGAAGTGCGCGAGTTCGATTGGGATTCAAGTAGGAAGGGAGCGTCTCAGCTTTCTCGGACCAAGACCAATCGACTCAGCACGCCGAAGACTACAACTGGTGAAATTTTAATTTTTGCCTTAACTTCCCCTTTAACAAAATAGCACTTTTAAAAGATAGCGATTGTGACCCCAACTACATGTTTACCGGTCAGAGCATTGACCAAATAACACTTTAAGAGGTTGCGCTAGTAGCACCAAACCACCTAGTGAAAATAATTAATTTTACAAGTATCAAACAACAATAGGAACCAGAGTACTACATTGGGAAAACAGTGACAACTTTTGCACATACTTCTTTTGCACATCCAGTTCAAATATACACATGGCATTCATTGCAAACATGGCATTCATTGCAAACATGGCACTCCTTGTCACTTTACCACTCAAGCGTGTGTTCTCAACAAATCTCACCTTGCTGTTCTGGGGTCAGTGAGTGAGTGTACATTGCAAAGCTAAAGCCTGAACTGTGTGTGCGATAGAAGCATGTGCGAAAGTTCTCACTGTTTTGACATTTTAGTACTGTGGTCCCCATTGTTGTTTGATACTAGTAATATTCATTGTTTCACTATTTAGTTGATACCACTAGCGCTGTCTTCTAATGTGCTATTTGGTCAATACTCTGACCGCCAAATATGAGGTGTAGTGGCGGGTTTAGGTGGGGGGGGGGGGGCACGCCCTCCCTTCCCCCACTCCCCACGCCCCTTGCCCTTCCCCAAAAAGGTTCGACCTTGGTTTGAAATAAACACCAGACTGCTGCATGCACGGGCGGTAGACCCTACACGGTGAGAAGCAGCTTCCGAAAGCAGCTCCACTGACCGTTGGTGTGTAGCGGTGCACTGCAGATGAAACGATCCACTCTGCACGAGGTCTACACTTTTGTTCAGATTCCAGGACATGCTCGATGCGTCTTGAGAAAGGCGTGCAGTTGAGAAAGGCGTGCAGTGATGTGCAGAATGCAGCACTACCCAAGCGGGACTAAGAAACACAGCTTGGGATCGTCAACATTGTACAATGGTGTTTTGAGGATGATCCCCTCGGGATTCGAATCATGAATAGGTTGACTTGAAGACTTTTCTGCGAAGTTTCAGCCACATCCATGGACTAAAAGAAGCTATGCTCTGGCCTGCAGAGCCTGGATGGATTTTTGCAGAGCGTTATTGCGACGGCGTAATTCCTGTTCCAACAGGAAACCGTGGGAGTGATCAAGTCGTTGCAAGTCCAATAGATGACTTGCACAAGGATTGTCTTGGTTCGAGATGGGGCTAGTGGACCTTCTGACTCTTACTTCCCGACCTTTTGACTTTGAGTTTGAGACTTTCGCTTTTTGCCTGACGAACGCTGAGCTAGTTGTTTTGGCTAGAGTTGTTTTGATTTGGCTTGCATCGTCATGCGGAAGCGCTGCTGCGCTTCTCAATGCACCAGCAGACGAGATATGGAACTGAGGCTCCCATTTCATACGTTCCTTTCCGAACCGGGAACGCAGAAAAATTGATTCATGCCATATGGAGATGAACTAAAATGAGGTGATTGATGTAGTGTACAAGTAACATGACAGATGATTGCACAATAATTATGTAGTAACTAAGCATGAGATACTGTAGTATGTAGCCTAGTGTACGTCTGCAAGAAATACCTGTCATGTAATAATTTGTAATCGGTTGGATAGCTAGCAGTGTGACGTACATCGTTACAGTTATGTGCGCCATATCATCTCCCCCCCCCCCCCTCCCCCCTCAGCCAAGTCCTGGACACGCCACTGTAGTTGGCGCAACTAGTGCTATCTTTTAAAGTGCTATTTTGTCAATGCTCTGACCGCCAAAGTGCCAGTAATAAGGACATACCGTAATGTCGCGTATAAAGCAGTTGCTTACGGCCGTATAAGCCGGGTTCAAACTATGCTTCTATCCAAGTCATGATTCTCTTCAAAACATGCTTCTATGTCAACATCAATGTCACAGTACGTCAGTCCGGTCATCACTCGATAATATGCCACTCGGATTTGAAATTCATGACTGAGACATGCCAAGTGTCTGAGAATACACGATAACGAAATAAAACATGCAAAAACATGGCAGGGAGATATTTGAGATGCAAAAGTCTATTCTGATTTGCAATTGACACATCAAAATCAAGTCAAAATCAAGTTGACGGTATTAAAAAGCAATGAACATGGCAAGGTAAGGAATTCACAACAATTTTGCTCTTGCAAAGACTGAAATCTGCCAGCAACAAAGCAAAGCAAAGATTTGGAAAGCCAGGGTGGAAATTTACACTTACAGTACTACAACAAGATCATCATCGCTATCGGCAGTCTCCATGGTGACATCAGCTACTTCAAGATGAGCAGTTGCAGCAGATTCTTTAGTCAAGAGAGAGTCGGCAGTCACAGCTTGTAGTAGACGGATTTTCTACCGCATCATACCGTATGTACCGTATATCGATAGACTTACCATATCGTATATAGTACGTTATTTTGTGAACGTCGTGTGTACATCATGTTGGCGCATGCGCGTGTTGCTGTAGTATGAAAAGCAGTCTTCGTCTTGAATTTGTCTTGCTAGTTGTGTTTCGTCGTCGTGTCAATAAACAGTCTTCTAAATGTAGTTATCGTCGTCCCTTTGAATAAGTGTGGAGATGGCACGGGACTGGGAGCAGGTGGAGAAAGGCCAGTTACTACACAGCTGATACAGCGGTCGCAGCAGAGTCGACATCATCGTCGTCGTCGTGGTCTTCCCTGGAGGTGCCGCCAGCAGCACCGTCATCAGCAGCCACTTCACCAAGAACATCGGCCTCTTGGTCAAGCTCATCTTCGAACTCTTTCACAACATTGGCTGGCTGCGGCTGCGCAGGCGGCCATGAGAAAAGCTCTTCAAGACGTTTTCGGCCATCAGCAGTGGGACAACCTTCCTTGAAGCAGGACACCTGGTCAACAGTGGCGCCAGGAACCTGTCCGCAGCAGGTTAAGGAGTTCTTGACAAGGTCCGGTGAGAGGGAACGCCATGACTTCACTATGGTGTTGCACAGCTTCGACTTCGTAGTGGTACGGATGTTGCATGCAGCAGTGTAAGTTTTGTCCCCTGTTGCCAGCCATTCATCATACAATTCCCGGATGCTGCTCTTAAAGGGCTTATATTTATATTTATTACAACATCTCAAGACTCGGTGGAAACACCGGCCAATGTGAAGAGAGTTGGTGATTGCCAACCACGGCCATAAATAAAAGTAACGGGGAGGGGAAAAGAAGGAGTAGCAAAATGAACGGCAACAACAACTCCGTAAAGAAAGATAATGTCAAGTAAAAACAGTGAAAAACACAGAGACGCAAAGGACATGTGGATAATGAGCTATTTATGTCGTCGTAAATATGGGGCTTGTTCCAGCTGACATCTGGGGCTTGGACCAGCGGGGTGCATTCACCAGGGATCACAGCACTCAGGATGCGTTTTTAGTACCTCTCTGCAGTGACGGAGTCTGTAAGATGGCAGCGATAAGAATCCCACACTAGAAGCCTCTTTCCCAAGGCCATGGAACCCATCACTCTCTGACACCAACCAATTGTCAACTCTTTGTTAAACCATCCATTGTCAGAGAATGCTACTACGATGTCCCGCCGGGCCTTCAGCTCCCTGTCCTCTGCCATCTTGCCCTTGCCTTTGAAGAGGACAAAGGGCAGCTGCTTTGCACCAGACGCAGATGCCGTCAGTGCCACAGTGACATTTTGCTTGTCCATGCTGATTGTCCTGGCGCCAATTTCGTTGACTGTCCGGCTGCTAGTCGCATCAAACCAAACGGCAGTCTCATCCATGGCAAAGATGCTGGCAGGGCTTAGATCATTGTTGTCGGCAAACAGCTTCCTGACAAACACAAGGAAGTCCGTCAGCTTGGGGATCAGGTCAGCAGGAGTTCGATGGCTCTGGTGCGTCTTCACTTTTGTCATTAGTTGAAGATGCTCCATGAAATTCCTACACCATCCAGCATTTACATTGAACGGTTCCTGTCCTCCTTGCTCGTTGTGAATCCGCTTAGCCATTGCCCGGACCGACTTCCGCGTCACTCGTCAACATTGCTGGCGCTCTGCGACGATCCATCCGAACAGCTCGTGCACGACCACTACAGGTTGTTGATTTTTCTATTCCCTTCAGACTGGCCTCCTTCTGTTTCCAGCGACGAACCATGCTCCCATTCACGTAGTGGAGGCGACTAGCAGCACTGCAGGACGTTTCCTTCGCGGACTTGATAACAGCCAGCTTGAAAGTAAGGCTGTAGTTTTTTTCTCTTTCCTGTCGTCGGTGTCGGCATCTTTGCAGCTATTGTCAGTGAATCCTCGAAGGAAGAATGAGGATCGACTGCTAGGGTTGAAGCAATTTTATTCTCCCTGGCTAGCCATGACTGTGACCGTACGGAGAATCGGTATTGCAACAACAACTGCACAGCGGTTTCATTCTACAACGTTGCATGAAGTGTTGCGTGCCCTATGCAGTGTTGCACTCACGATCACGTCCGCGACCACCAAGAAGTCTTCCATGATGGTACACTGTAGGTCTTCAGTGTGGATAGTCTACTGCTCTGGCATGTGTCCAGGTTTGTTGGAAAGATGCACAGTGCTATGTAGTGTACTAACTTAGCTACTACTAGAGTAGAACCCGGGTTAGGGATCCACTTAACTCTGCACGGACATAGCTGGTCTCAGTTGTACTGGGATGGGCAAAAAGGTGTGCAAAACGACTTTTTGTTAGGAGATGGACCCCGGAAAATTAGTTTGGAGTGAAAAAATTACTGCTTCCTTGGAAACCGACGGGGGACCACCCTTGGGCCGGAAATTAAATTCTCCGTATAAGGATCACCCGCACAATGTACATGCCAAGTGCCCCCCCCCCCCCCCCTGGGCTCCGATCCCTAATCCGGTGTGACCCTTAACCCGGGTTCTACTCTACATGTAGTGTAGTGCACTGCAGTGCGTGACACGAATCGACAGACTGCGACAGTGCAGTGCGCGCGCACTAGTGCACTGCACTGCACTGTCACACATGACTTGTACTGTACATGTGCAGTAGTTGCACGTGTACTCTGCAGTCTGCCGTACGCGGCCTGCAGTTGTATGGTGTTTCTTGTTGCCACTTTTTTGTCTCGAATAGAAGCACGGCTTCTATTCAAATCGTGCTTCTCTGTCACGGCGCGGTTCGAAAAATCGGCTTCTATTCGAGTCATGCTTCTATACAGGTCATGCTTTTATACGCGACATTGCGGTACTTGCTACCTTGTTAATTGTATTCGACTTGAAAAGTAATGGCACGAATGGTCTAGTCGGAACTATATGGCAACTGTGCTTCGTGTGTTGATTACGTGTGTGTGTTTACATGTGTATGATTCGTTGTGAAGGTGTCTATAAGTGCGTGTGTGTGTGTGTACGTGTGTGTGTGTGTGTGTGTGTGTGAGTGTGTGTGTGTATATGTGAGTGTGTGTGTGTGTGTGTATATGTGTGTGTGTGTGTGTGTGTGTGTGTGTGTGTGTGTGTGTGCGTGCGCATGCATGGTGAGTACATGAAAGTAACTTGACTAATTCACACGTAACATGTATGTATGAAAGGAAAGAAGCATGTCAGGAATAGCTACTGTAACAACTGCTGTAATGGAATGTTACTGGGTAACTGTTTGGACTGGTGTCTACAAGTATCACGTGATCATGTCTAGTTTGAAAACAAACCTAACACCACTAGTTCTATCAGGAATGCAGAGTTGCAGACATGATACATTGGTGATGACAGGCTCTACGGTATTCAGCTTTCCCACCAGATTTTGCTACGTGTATTGAACCTGGGTCTGCTGTTGAGGGAAAGCTCTCTGCTGTACGCTATTTACAATTATTAGAAGTGCACTGCTTTTTTCCGGCTTGTGCTTCCCTGACGATACATTTGATGCGGGTTGTTGTGAATAGTCTACATGTTGTCCGTGACCTTGGAGGTCCCGTCCGTGACCTCTACGAGTTCCCCTTTTGGCCTATTTATACTGTGTGGCGCTGTATCCTCGCGGGGCTGTGTACGGACCGCGCACAGACTGCGCAGGTTGCGCCACAGCACACATGCGCATATTGTACGCATTCTTGTTTCTTCTACGCCTTCTTCCTGAGACTCTCAATGAGCAAGAACAACTCGACCTTTGTGTGTTGTATACGGCAGACGTACAGAGAGATATTTAAACAGCCTATCGTCCCCTAGCGTCTGCATAAAAAATCCGACGACAATTGGCGCCCAACGTGGGGCTCGAAGATGACGATGAGATTGAGAGTCTCATGCTCCACCGACCGAGACAACAAAGACAATATCAATATGTGAGCTGCTAGTCACTTGACTTTCAACAGCTTTGCCCAGTGTGTAGAGTTCAGAGAGTGAGTGATCATGCTCCATTCAATCCAAGTCTAACACTCAGAGTTTACGGCGAGAAATTATGCTCCATTCAACCCAGATCTGACACAGATGTTGATATTATTATTATTTCCGCGTTCAAGTCGGTGGATCCATTAGGTCCACCCACAGGTTGGCTCGTACCGGATAGATTAAACCAAGGGGATAATGATTTGATGATATTGAGCTACGTGATAAAGAATAGTTTCCAAAAAGATACACTCGGTGTGACAAGGGTAAAGACTGCACGAAGGCAGTGACTAAATAGTCATGCATGTGGAGATAGCACTGAACAGTGCTATGCATGTAGTAATAATTCCGATTTGATAGCAGCACCTATTTGCAGTTCATCGTGTAATGTACCACAACAAACCTATGTTCCAAGGAAATGACCTGTTTTGTTACCTGGATCCGTGGCATACCCACGCTGTCCAGACCCTACCATGGTCAAGTGCATTTCATGCTGCAGGACTCTATAGCTGCAGCCATAGTATGCATGTGTGGGTGGGTGTCTTTGTTTGTGTGTGTCGGTGTGTGAGTTTGTTTGTGTATAATATACTAGTAATATATTATGTGGGTGTGTGCGTGCGTGCGTGCACGCGGGCGCGCGCGTGCTTGCGTGTGTGTAGTATTATAGTAATATAGTAATAAGCAGATTAATTGGTGCACACAGCTGCTCTCTGCTACTGTAGTGCCTGCACGGATTTCTTGCGATTTATCTTTCGTTCCTCGATTTCGTAATTTTGTACATTTCTCAAGCTTCTGCGCGGCAACATTTTGTTTACAAGATGTAGCCTTTATCATGTTGCCATTGTCGGCTACGTAGAGTACCATGCTACCCATGACCCTCGGAACGTTGCGCAGATGTACCACTTCCTGCGAACTCTGCTACGTGCTTTTGTACTCTACCATATTTGTATAGATGTGTTTTGTTGTTGTTCCACCAAGTATCCTTTACGAGGATCTAGCTCAGGCATTGAAAGTCGGCTCAGGCTTTCTTCTTCTTGCTTTTTCCACTTCTGGACTTCTGGCAGTAGTTTGTGGTTTGTCTCTGCACGTAGAATTCTTCCTTCGTTGGACTATCTCCTTGCCATTTCCTGTGAGCAATATACCGATTCTCGCTGATTCGATACTGGGAGTTAATTGTTAAAAGAACATTGTCTGCTGTACACGTGATTAGAGGTACGTTTCCAAACCCTCTAAATCGGTGACCCTGAACGTTCTTCAGTCTCCCGAGCCTTCGTCGAGTCTGTTTCACAGTGTCTATACCGCTGGACGTTAGTTCGTCGCCGTTGTTCCAGCCAGCGCCCACCACCGGCAACACTCCGTCTGCTGCCACTAGTGCCGCCCCATCTGTGGCCCTGCAGACCCCCGCTCCGTCGAGTGCCGCATTACTTCATTACTTGCCAGTCATCGTGCTGCATCGCGACCACCTACGGCCAGCGCTCTACTGGCTCAATTGAATGCTGTGAGCCTCAAGCTGCCGCCTTTCTGGTCAAAGGACCCTGCCCTGTGGTTCGCACAGGTGGAGGCAGTTTTCGCCACACGAGCCATTACACGGCAAACCACCCGGTTCCAGTATGTCGTCGGCGCCCTAGAGCCCGAGGTCGCTTTCGAGGTCCGCGACCTCATCCTGTCTCTACCGGCTCAACAGTGCTACGACGTGTTGAAGGCGACTCTGATCCGTCGCACGGAGACCTCCCAGCAGCAGCGTCTACGCCAGCTACTGACGCAGAAGGAGCTGGGCGACCGGACACCCAGCCAGCTGCTGCGCCGCATGCAGCAATTGTTGAGCAACGCACCAATGGATACAAGCTTTCTTCGGGAGCTCTTCATTCAGCGTTTGCCATCCGGCTTCCAGATGGTGTTGGCCTCCTCGACCGCCACACTACCGCTGGCTCAAGTTGCGGAGATGGCGGACCGCATTATGGAGGTGTCTCCTCCCTCGGTCAGGCCAGCCACAGTTGCCAATTTGCCGGCTTCCGCCCCAGTGCCTGCCACCGCGGCTAGTGATGATATGAGCAAGTTGCGCGAACAAGTTGCTGCGCTCACTGCCGCCGTTGACCGCCTGTCACGTTCGCGGTCGTCTAGCCGCTCTGCTAGCCGCTCTGCATCTCGGAGTGGTAGCCCAAGGCGGGACGGCTTGTGTTTTTACCATGACAAGTTCGGCACTCACGCCCGCAACTGCAGACCGGGGTGCACATGGCAGACGGAGTCCCAGTCGGAAAACAGGGGAGCCAGGCAGTGAAGGCGGCCATCACCCCTGGCTCATCCATTGCTCCCGGCCGTCTGCTGTTCATCCGCGATCCTGCCACGACCCTGTCGTACCTGATTGACACGGGTGCGGCAGTGAGTGTCATCCCAACCCGTGCTAGTGACAAGCCCAGCCCGCCATCGGTGGTGCAGCTCCAGGCTGCTAATGGCACACCTATTCGCACCTTTGGTGAACGTTCGCTTTCGCTCACGCTCGGCCTCCGACGTAACTTCACGTGGACTTTCGTCGTTGCAGACGTCACCTCACCTATCCTGGGGACAGACTTCCTAGCCCACCATGGCCTTCATGTCGACCTGGAGCATCGTTGTCTGCATGATTCCCGGACCAAACTTTCCTCTGCTGGTCTCCTTGACTCTACTGTGCCCATGAGTCCTGTCCTCGCTACACCTGCTACTGACTCTCTGGGCACTGGTGTTCTACGTGACTTTCCTGAGTTGCTGCCACAGGCCAATATTGCTCTGGGCTCCGTAAAGCACAGCATTCAGCATGTGATTACCACCGACGGCCCACCTCAGTTTGCTCGCCCCGTTGTCTGTCACCAGCCAAGCTCACAGCTGCTCGCGCTGAGTTTGACGTTCTGCTCCAACAGGGTATCATCCAGCCGTCATCTAGTCCTTGGGCTTCTCCTCTGTACATGGTTCAGAAGAAGTCCAGAGATTGGCGCCCCTGTGGCGATTATCGCGCCCTGAACGCCGCCACTGAGCCTGATCGCTACCCGATTCCCCACCTTCACGATTTCGCCGCTAACCTTGCTGGCTGCACGGTCTTCTGCAAGCTCGGCCTGGTCAAGGCATACCATCAAGTGCCCGTTCATCCTAACGACATCTCGAAAACTGCCATCACAACGCCAATAGGCCTGTTCGAGTACCTTCGGATGCCATTCGGCCTGCGTAATGCGGCACAGAGTTTTCAGCGCTTCCTTGACCAAGTCCTCCGCGGTTTGCCGTTCGTTTACGGCTACATTGACGATCTCCTAATCGCCAGTCATTCTCTCGACGAGCATCGTGCACATCTCCGAAAGCTATTTCAGCGTCTCTCAGAGCACGGCCTGTTCATTCAGCCGCACAAGTGTGAGTTTGCCAAGTCGAGTCTCAACTTCCTCGGGCATCATGTCTCTCCGGCTGGCATCGCTCTGCTGCCCGATCGTGCTGCTGCTATTCAAGCCTTTGAGCAGCCTACCTTTGTTCGTCAACTCCGGAGGTTCCTCGGCTTTGTGAACTTCTACAGACGATTTGTCCCACACTGTGCAGCGCTGACTCAACCTCTCTGCTTGCTACTTCGCTCGGCCAAGCCCGCCAACGCTGCACTCAGCTTCTCTCCTGAGGCACTCTTCGCCTTTCAGGCCACCAAGGACGCTGTAGCACAGGCGACGCTACTCATTCATCCTGTTGCTGATGCTCCCATCAGCCTTGCCGTTGACGCATCGGACGTTGCCATTGGCGCCGTCCTCCAACAACAGGTAGACGACACATGGCAGCCCCTAGCATTCTCCAGCCGTATTCTCAAGCCTGCTGAGACGCGGTACAGCACCTTCGGGCGTGAGCTGCTCGCGATGTATCATGCCGTTCGGCACTTTCGGCATTGTCTCGATGGTCGGGAGTTCTTCATCCTCACGGACCACAAGCCCTTGATCTATGCGATTCGTGTACATTCGCCAACGCGCTCACCCCGCGAATGCCGGCACTTCGCTTACATCAGCGAATTCACCACTGATCTACGGCACATCTCCGGCACCGAAAACTGTGTTGCTGATGCTCTGTCCCGTTCCAACTCAGTGGACTCCCTCTTCGTCCGGCCACTGGACTATGACGCGTTCACTGCTGCGCAAACCACGGACCTTGACCTACAGCGTCTCCGTTCTGCTTCAGATACCACCCTGCAATTCCAGGATGTCACCGTTCCCGAGTCCAGCCGTTCCGTGGTGTGTGACACTTCAACTGGCACACCACGTCCGTACGTGCCTGTGGCCTTCCGTTGCCAGGTGTTCGACTCCCCGCATGGGCTCTCACATCCCGGCATCAAAGCCAGCCGCCGCCTGATTGCTCAGCGTTACATTTGGCCACACATGCAGCGTGATATCCAGCACTGGGTTCGTACTTGCCCCGAGTGCCAACAGACCAAGGTTCACCGCCATACACGGAGCCCACTCGCCCGTTTCCTTCCTCCGGATCAACGGTTCGCCCATATTCACATTAATTTGGTCGGCCCGCTACCGGCTTGCAAGGGCTTCCGCTACTTATTGACCTGTGTCGATCGCTTCACCCGTTGTTCCCGAAGCCGTGCCCATTACCGATGCTACCGCAGAGACCACTGCCATGGCATTCGTGTCGACATGGGTTGCTCGTTTTGGCGTGCCGTCTGTCATCACGACTGACCGTGGTTCGAATTTCGAATCGGCTCTCTTCCAGCAGCTAATGCATCTTCTTGGTACTAATCGCTGTCGTACTACTGCCTATCATCCGCAGGCTAACGGCTTAGTCGAGCGCTTCCACCGCCAACTGAAGGCCGCCATCAAAGCGCAACCACAGCCGCACCAGTGGGTCGCTGCACTGCCTCTCGTTCTCCTCGGTATCCGGTCATCTCTCCGGACTGCTCTCGGCTGCAGCTCTGCCGAGCTCGTTTATGGTTCAACGCTCCGTCTCCCAGGCGACTTCCTCGCTCCCACTCCCAACGACGACTGGGTGCCTACTGCTGAATACGTTGTGCGCCTTCGGGACACGATGTCTTCTATCCGACCAGCTCAGGTTGACACTCGCCTTCAGGCCCGACCGGTCCCTTTTGTCAGTGCTGACCTCTCCACATGCACTCATGTTTACGTCCACGTTGATGGACACCGTCAGCCACTCCAAGCTCCATATACCGGTCCTCATCGTGTTCTTTCCCGTTCGGCCAAGTCTCTGGTGGTTGAGTTGAATGGTCGAGAGGACACCATCTCCATTGACCGCGTGAAACCCGCGTATGGAGCTGCCAGTCTCAGTCCTGCGGTTGCTTCTTCCATTGCTGCTCCTAGCTCTCCCCTTTCTGCTGCTGCTAAACCATTTGTTCGGCCCGATCATTTTTCTGTATAATGTTTTCTCGGCTTTTCCTTTTCCGTGTCTTTCCCTTTCTTATCGTGTCCCGCTACTGCTTGTACACTGGCGGGGGAGTATCTGTAGTGCCTGCACGGATTTCTTGCGATTTATCTTTCGTTCCGCGATTTCGTAATTTTGTACATTTCTCAAGCTTCTGCACGGCAACATTTTGTTTACAGGATGTAGCCTTTATCATGTTGCCATTGTCGACTACGTAGAGTAACATGCTACGCATGACCCTCGGAACGTTGCGCAGATGTACCACTTCCTGCGAACTCTACTACATGCTTATGTACTCTACCATATTTGTATACATGTGTTTTGTTGTTGTTCCACCAAGTATCCTTTACGAGGATCTAGCTCGGGCATTGAAAGTCGGCTCAGGCTTTCTTCTTCTTGCTTTTTCCACTTCTGGACTTCTGGCAGTAGTTTGTGGTTTGTCTCGTAGAATTCTTCCTTCGTTGGACTATCTCCTTGCCATTTCCTGTGAGCAATATACCGATTCTCGCTGACTCGATACTGGGAGTTAATTGTTAAAAGAACATTGTCTGGTGTACGCGTGATTAGAGGCACGTTTCCAAACCGTCTAAACTACCACTCAAACTATGCTGCTATGATTGCTAGCGCTTTTACTGCATGCTCATGCTTTGCTGCTGGCTACAGTCACGTGCACTGTACATCACGGTAACCATGTCTACCAAACATCATCGTGCATGCACACATGGCACTCTAATCAGTAATCTCTATGCCACGTGGCATTCTACTTGTTATTCAACGTGACACTCAACCAAGTATTCATTCGTGCTTGTCGCTCCACGTAAGCGGCGTGCGTCGTGGCACTTGACATGGCATGCTAAAGTTTGCCTAGTTATATTTCAATCCGTTCTGCGTGTGAATCACTCTTGTCAGATCGTTGTGTTTCAACAGGTTGTGTTTTCTCTAGTCCTCATCCTTGTTGTCTCGAACTATGGCTGCCTTTCGGTCAAAGATATTTGCGCCATGACGGTTCCGCGACTCCCCAGTGAACTGGATGCTTCGGGCATGAAATCTGCCCTTGTGGATCGCCTGATTCAGGCCTGTAGGGTGACGGGGCTGACAACCTATTCACCAGTTCTGTTTTCACCAGTCCCAGTCCAGGACGCGATCTTTGTGTCTCAGCACGCGCGGATCACAATGGAAGGAACGAAATCTGGTGAGCGAGCAGGCAAGATTCCCCCAGAGATCACAGCAGCTGGGAATCCATTTATGGATATTATCTCGTGCCGGTATGCGGTACTTGTTTCGTTCCGTTTAGCCGAAGGTATGATTTCAAACAACTGAACGACGAAATTGATTCGCCGTCGCCTCTTTGCAGTAGTTGCCGATACATCCTTGTCGGAGAGATTGCAACTAGATCTGTCACTCCCTCTGAGTCTCGATAGAGCTCTGGCCCAAGCTCGCGAGAAGGAAACTGTTGACCAGCAAGAACCTGGTTGTTCAAAGTTCTGCAACGTCAGACCGCTGTACAACTTCACACAAAGTAAGTAATAGTTACTAGTATAGTGTACATAGCATGGTTTGAACAACCACATCACTCACACTCTCTGTGTTCGTGAGTCATATGCACTGGAGCTGCATGCACGCACTGACTTAGTCGTTGTGTCTCTGATCGTCAGGATGCTATACTGTACTACTATGCAACCACTATCTCTTTGAGGTGTGAAACAACCAGCCCAGTGCAGTGCAACTGCCATCCTGCCACTTCAACTGCTCATGGTTTGCAGCACAGACAGTGTACTGTACACAGTGGTCATCCCTACTTTAGTCTGCACCCACTGACCCAGGCACAGCCCTAACCCTGGCATCAAGCAATCAATTACATCATTGTACTAATAGGTCTACCTGTCATTGCCAGCGACAATCCTTGTTTTGTCAAAATCAGTTCTCCAACCTCAGGCTGTGCAACTCCGCACCAAGTCACTAGTACAGTGGACATAACATTCTTTGAACAGCTGCATCACTGTGTTTGTGAGTCATGTGCACTGGTCCACTGAGCTGATTGCACAGTGCCATAGCCATGCATAGTCATCTTGTTGCTGATCACAACCATCTTGTGGCAGTGTGAAACCAGTTACATCCAACCCAGTGCAGTGCACCTTTCAATCCTGTCACTTCTACTGCTCATGCGTTGCAGTACCATACACACATTGGTCATCCCATCTGCACCTAGGCACAGCCCTAGCCCGGGCATCAATCAATCTAGTACTACTATTAGTCGGTCTACCTGTCATTGGTGGGGTAAGGAACTCACACACACGCCCACCCGCCCGCCCGGCCGCCCGCCCGGCCGCCCGCCCGGCCGCCCGCCCGCCCGAACGCCTGCCCCCCCCCCACACACACATACACACACGTACACACACACACACATACACACACACACACACACAAACAGTGCATCAATCAATCCAGTACTAGTACTTGTCACTATTGAGGTGCACTACCCAAGTAAGTCACAGGCTGGCCTATGCCCATGGTGTTTCGGTCTGCTCCAGTTTGGATGA
>NC_088645.1:4648903-4681403 GCF_964019385.1 Sycon ciliatum
GAGAATCAGGCAGAGATCCAGCGCCTACAAAAGAACCTCGAAGCGGTGCAACCTATGCCTATCGGAGAAGATCGCCATACTGAAGAGTGACAAGGCATCGCTCCTCAACACCAGATGCAGCCTGGTCACAAATTGTCGCCACAGCACCAAGTACCTCCTATCGGAGGTGACCTGAACTGTAGACTGCGCTTGCTATCTGTTACACATATACAGAACTCCTGCTATCTAATGTGCATGCATCCTACTGCCACACTTCACTTTATGCACACCACCCGGCCTGCGCGATTGCTCACACCACCACACTTGCCACACTTATCTTCACCTCTGATTCCCACCTAGACTGGCTAGCGTGCTTTTTTTTCCACCTGTGATTCCCACCTAGGGTGCTTCTTTTCGTCTTTTCTGGTATGTAAAGGGATACTGATGTGAGAGAAGAGTAAGTTGCCTGAAGAGTGCTTTTGCACGAAACTCAGAGTAGCAACACTGAGAAACTTGGAGATCCTTTGTGTCTGAGTGTATAACCCCGCTCTGTCTGAGGACATTGAGCACTTTTTTGCCGACGCAAGAAATACTTCTATTGTATATATACCCAATGCTGTAGACAGCAAGCTGTTTCGGCCATAAAGGCCTCATCAGTACAGCTACGAGCTAAATAGGCCGAGCTACCAGCCATGGTGCAAAGGAGGCACCACAGACATTAAGGTAGCTCGTCGCTCTAGCGCCAGAGTGCTATAGTTCTATATATATATTATATATACTCAATCTGCGGACAGAACTGTTTCGTCCTTTGTGGACTCGTCAGCGCAGCACAGAGGAAATGAGGCGGAACCTGATAGCAATGGAAATAAAAATTTCCAATCAGGCCCGAACGTACCTTGCCAGAGTGCTCAAATATATATATTTAAATAGAGAGGTAGGCGAACAAAATTTATATACACACAACAACAAGGTTGTCAGTTTCATAATACCAAAAGCTTTTCACCCATTTTCATCAGTGGTTACATGGGAATGAGCAAGAACGAAAACGAAGCCAGAATTTATACTGGGGGTAGAGAATCAGCAAGAATATTCTTACGCGCCTCAAGTTCACACTACACTACCATAAGAATGTATGGAGCAGTGGAAGAGGGATATGTGTCAAGCAGCATTGGCGAATCTTGCAGAAGAGTTTAGTAACAGTAAAGCAGATAAAACCGATTATCCCCTCAACGACAAGCATATGGCAGCCATCAGGAAAATAAAGAATGACAAAGATATAATAATCAGCAGGCCGGACAAAGGGAATGGAGTGGTGATAATGCAGCGAAGTGATTACAATGACAAGATGAATGCTATTCTGGCTGATGCATCGAAGTTTCAACTCAGTATCTGCGGCACGGTATTTTGGTCTGGCGTATGCCCACCTTGTTATTCCGGAGGAGCATTGGCAGAAGGTCCAGAGTCTAGACTTCTGGCCAAGTGGCATTTCGGTTCGTGAATGGCGCTTCAAATCAGACCGCATCACTCAACAGAACTGAGTGCGTCGCTCAATCCACTTGCGCCACCATTCCTTCCTGATTCTGGACGACAAACTAATAAAACTCCCAATCAACCTGCCCAATTACCTTCATCCTTCTCAGTGCTTTCACTTAACTGCCGCTCCATAGTAAATAAGTTAGCTGAGCTTAGTCAAGTCTGTGAGCAGTATTCTCCAGACATAATCTGCCTATGTGAAACGTGGCTGACAGCTGCCATAGACGTCTCAATTCCATGCTACACGTCATACCGCCTGGACCGCCCACCCACGACCGGCTCTGATAACCTGCCAGCAAGAGGCTATGGCGGTGTTGCTACTCTTGTAGCTGACAGATCGTTCATGTCCATCAAGCGCCGCTTCGACCTTGAGCGCTGTGGACAGGAGGCGGTTTGGCTCGAATTGCGGCCAGTGATCCTTCCCTCACTCCCCCTCATCATCTGCTCTGTTTACAGACCCCCTGGAGACAGCATCTCCCAAGTCCAGGCATTTAGTGACCTCCTAGAGGACTGTCTGTCCAATATTAGCCTCCCCAATTCGGCGATTGTACTTGCAGGAGACTTGAATGCTCGCCACTCTGACTGGTCTCCTAGTGACACCACGAATCGTGCTGGAAGGGAGTTCCGTAACCTCTTCTCTTGTTTTGGCCTTGAGCAAATGGTGACATTCCCCACACACTTTACCCCCCACGGCTCAACATCGTGTATTGACGTTGTACTCACGGATCATCCTCACCTACTACTCTCTGTTACATCTGTTGCTCCTCTTGGTGCATCTGACCACGCACAGATCCTCAGTCATTTCCTACTGCCTACTGATGCTGTTTACCGTGAGGAACCTGCTGCAAGCGGACATCCCGCTGCTGCACCCCGAAGCCACTTCAGCAATGTTCCTGCAAAGCCGGAATGTCTTTAAATCCGTGCCATCTTCCGTCTGGGATAGTGTGAATGCAGAGCTCTCTGATATTGACTGGAGCTGGCACCTGCGTGCCAGCAACGTCGATGATGCGCTTTCACACTTTTCTTCCATTCTCAACAGTGCCCTTGAGAAGCACCTCTGGCCATTCGGAAAGCAGCCGTATTCTCACCGCTGCCCACGGCCCAGTCAGCCACCCTGGGTTGATGCCCATCTCCGCACAGCAATCAAGTGGAAATATGATCTCTATAGCATTTTTAGGAAGTACCCAACACAACAGCGAAAGTCATACCTGTATTCAAGAAAGGTTCCCGCCACGAACCTGCAAACTACCGCCCTATCTCTCTTCTTCCCTGCGTGTCCAAAGTATGTGAACGCATCTTTTATGACCACTTATACAGACATGTTTCGCCGTTTCTGAGTCCCGCACAATCTGGGTTTCGTAAAGGCGACTCCACCTCCCTTCAACTGACCCGCATCGTGCAGCAGGTGTGCCAGCATAGGGATAACAGAGCGCTTGCTGGCATTTGCTTCTTTGACTTGGCCAAGGCTTTTGATACCGTCTGGCATCGAGGACTTTTGGCAAAGCTCGAGCATGCATTCAGGGTACGCAAACAACCACTCTCCTGGCTGAAATCTTATCTCTCTGGGCGTTATCAGTACGTAACTGTGCTTGGCACATCCTCGGCTGCAGAGCCAGTATTGTCGGGCGTTCCTCAAGGATCAATTCTTGGTCCCCTACTATTTATAATTTACGTAAACGACTTACCTGCAGTCTTCCCTGGAACATCTCTGTTTGCTGACGACACGACCCTTCTCACCTCATCAGCTTCCCTCACTGGCCTGAAAAACAACTTGCGTGCTGGCATTCAGGAAGTTCTTTTCTGGATGTCGTCCTGGAGGTTGTCCCCAAATCTATCAAAAACAAAGATCATGCTCTTCCCGCCCCAGCCGGAGTTCACAACCCTCATCCATGCCAACTTTCCAAATCCAATTGACATAGTGTCGTCTCACAAACACCTTGGCATTGTGATTGACTCTGCACTCTCTTGGGTACCTCACATCGAATATATCTGTAAAAAATCAAGTAAATCCTTAGGAATTCTCTCCCCCCACTGCTCCTACCTCCCACTTTCTTGCAAGCTTCTTTTTTATTTAGCCTACCTTCGCCCAATATTTCATTATGCAGATACGTCTTGGGTTGGGTTATCCTCTTCCGCTGCTGCAAAGCTTGAAATACATCACAAGAAAATCCTTAAAATTCTCCTCCGTCAACCCCGCATGCTCTCATCATCCGCCCTTTATAAAATCGCTCACACAACCCCGTTATCACATGGACGCAGTGCACACCTGGCTTCGCTTGTCCATTCTATTAAGCTTGAGTTGTGCCCACCTCATCTCATGTGTTTTAATTGGTTCTCTTCTCTAAGAACTAGAAACTCGCTCTTACTCCCTAAGTGTAACTCATCCACTCTTTTGCGCTCCCCTCTCTTTATTGCTTATTCTGTTTGGCTCACTCTACCCAGAGACGTTAAGGACCTGACCTCACTCCGCCTGTTTAAGATCCGTGCCGCCCCTTATTTACTACGACTTGCATAGCTCATTATCCACATGTCCTTTGCGTCTCTGTGTTTTTCACTGTTTTTATTTGACATTATCTTTCTTTACGGAGTTGTTGTTGCTGTTCGTTTGCTACTCTTTCTTTTTCCCTCCCCTTATTTCTATTTATCGCCGTGGTTGGCAATCACCCACTCTCGTAATATTGGCCGGTGTTTCCGCCGAGTCTTGAGATGTTGCAATAAATAATAATAATAATAATAAACTCCTGGGACCGACGGAAACGCATGACCGCACTTACCTGGATGAACGCGCCTTGCAGGCATACCTATTGCGATACAAAAAGGCTGAAAAAATACTCAATATAGATTACGACCGGATCCGACCCGTTGGCTCGTGCCGCCCTGTGCTCTATGGCGTACCGAAAATACATAAGAAAGACGTGCCACTTCGACCAATCCTGTCCATGATCAATGCTCCCCAACACGAAATGGCCAAGTGGTTAGCTGAATTACTAAAACCAGTCCTGAAAAAATATTCCGCCCACGCAACTAAGGATACATTCGAGTTCGTGGATGATGTATGGGAATTTGGCCAGCAGCAGGCAGAGAACTCTGGATCGCTGTTCCTGTGCTCTTTCGATGTAGTCAGCCTCTTTACAAACGTGCCTCTCAACGAAACAATAGATATCTGCATACAGTCGCATACCATGATGATGAAATATCAGCCCCGCAAATACCCCAAGATCTTTTCAAGAAGCTGCTTTTCAAAGCCACATCAGATGTGCAGTTCAGTTTCAATGGCAACATGTACGCACAGAGGGACGGAGTAGCCATGGGTTCACCCTTGGGCCCCGTGCTATCCAATATCTTTGTTGGATATTTTGAGAACACAATTCCAGACAGTCATTGGCCCCAATTCTTTAGGCGTTATGTGGATGACACATTCGCAGCATTTCACAACCGGAAACTGGCATTGGAATTCTCTGAGCGTTTAAATAATCTTCACCCAACTCTGCAGTTTACAATGGAGGAGGAGAATAATGGAGAATTGCCGTTTCTTGATGTATTGATTAAGCATTCTTCCACAGAATTGCTCACCACAGTATATAGAAAGCCGACGTTCACAGGTCTTTACACCCGCTGGGACTCGTTTTGTGACACTAGAAACAAAATCAATTTGATCAGATCATTAACTTTTAGAGCTAAAACCATCTGCTCACCATCACTATTATCAGCTGAAATTGCTAAGCTAGAGGATATTCTGTGTTCTAACGGTTACCCACTCAAAGTACTCAAGCGAGTCATGACAAGCGTTCTTGAACCTAGCCCAGATACAGCTTCTGCTCAACTTGAATCTGCAACGCGTATTATCACAAAATTGCCGTGGAAAGGGCAAAATTGCATTGCCTTCCGCAAAAAGATTAAAGCTGCAATTTTGAACTGCTATCCTACAGTATCCCCCATTGTAATTTATACAACCAGACCCGCATTCAGGTCTATCGCCAAGGATGTTTCACCAACTCTTGAAAAATAGTAATTTTATTTATAAGTATGCGTGTCGCTGTGAGCGGACGTACGTTGGTGAGACATGTCAGCGATTCTCGGAAAGGATCAAGCAGCATATCCCAGACAAGCTGTACAAGAAGCCGCCTGACAAACGTGTGGCAACAAGTGATAGCGCCATCACAAAGCATTTGCAGGCGCAGCCTGAATGCATCCCACAGGAACGCAACAGCAGCTTCAGTGTGATCACACCAGCCCGAAACAGCGCGCACCGATTCACACTGGAGGCGCTGTACATTCGCAGTTTGAGGCCAGAACTGTGTCGACAAAAGAAGCACATCAAGGTGCCAAAAGGTTGTCAATTTCATAATACTAAAAGCTTTTCACCCATTTTCATCAGTAGTTACATGGGAATGAGCGAGAACGAAAACGAAGCCAGAATTTATACTGGGGGTAGAGAATCAGCAAGAATATTCTTACGCGCCTCAAGTTCACACTACACTACCATAAGAATGTATGGAGCAGTGGAAAAATGCGGGAAACAACACATGAGGGGAATGCAGTACCACAACAAACACGTGACAAAGTTGTCAGTCTGGTTGCAGCTTGAACAGCCGTAGCACCTTGATGTGCTTCTTTTGTCGACACAGCTCTGGCCTCAAACTGCGAATGTACAGCGCCTCCAGTGTGAATCATTGCGCGCTGTTCCGGGCTGGTGTGATGACACTGAAGCTGCTGCTGCGTTCCTGCAGGATGCATTCAGGTTGCGCCTGCACATGCTTTGTGATGGCGCTATCACTTGTTGCCACACGTTTGTCAGGCGGCTTCTTGTACAGCTTGTCTGGGATATGCTGCTTGATCCTTTCCGAGAATCGCTGACATGTCTCACCAACGTACGTCCGCTCACAGCGACACGCATACTTATAAATAAAATTACTATTTTCAAGAGTTGGTGAAACATCCTTGGCGATAGACCTGAATGCGGGTCTGGTTGTATAAATTACAATGGGGGATACTGTAGGATAGCAGTTCAAAATTGCAGCTTTAATCTTTTTGCGGAAGGCAATGCAATTTTGCCCTTTCCACGGCAATTTTGTGATAATACGCGTTGCAGATTCAAGTTGAGCAGAAGCTGTATCTGGGCTAGGTTCAAGAACGCTTGTCATGACTCGCTTGAGTACTTTGAGTGGGTAACCGTTAGAACACAGAATATCCTCTAGCTTAGCAATTTCAGCTGATAATAGTGATGGTGAGCAGATGTTTTTAGCTCTGAAAGTTAATGATCTGATCAAATTGATTTTGTTTCTAGTGTCACAAAACGAGTCCAAGCGTGTGTTAAGACCTGTGAACGTCGGCTTTCTATATACTGTGGTGAGCAATTCTGTGGAAGAATGCTTAATCAAAACATCAAGAAACGGCAATTCTCCATTATTCTCCTCCTCCATTGTAAACTGCAGAGTTGGGTGAAGATTATTTAAACGCTCAGAGAATTCCAATGCCAGTTTCCGGTTGTGAAATGCTGCGAATGTGTCATCCACATAACGCCTATAGAATTGGGGCCAATGACTGTCTGGAATTGTGTTCTCAAAATATCCAACAAAGATATTGGATAGCACGGGGCCCAAGGGTGAACCCATGGCTACTCCGTCCCTCTGTGCGTACATGTTGCCATTGAAACTGAACTGCACATCTGATGTGGCTTTGAAAAGCAGCTTCTTGAAAAGATCTTGGGGTATTTGCGGGGCTGATATTTCATCATCATGGTATAGCGACTGTATGCAGATATCTATTGTTTCCTTGAGAGGCACGTTTGTAAAGAGGCTGACTACATCGAAAGAGCACAGGAACAGCGATCCAGAGTTCTCTGCCTGCTGCTGGCCAAATTCCTTTACGTCATCCACGAACTCGAAAGTATCCTTAGTTGCGTGGGCGGACTTCGGTGTCATCACACCAGCCCGGAACAGCGCGCATCGATTCACACTGGAGGCGCTGTACATTCGCAGTTTGAGGCCAGAGCTGTGTCGACAAAAGAAGCACATCAAGGTGCTACGGCTGTTCAAGCTGCAACCGGACTGACAACTTTATCAAGTGTTTGTTGTGGTACTGCATTCCCCTCACGTGTTGTTTCCCGCATTTTTCCACTGCTCCATACATTCTTATGGTAGTGTAGTGTGAACTTGAGGCCCGTAAGAATATTCTTGCTGATTCTCTACCCCCAGTATAAATTCTGGCTTCGTTTTCGTTCTCGCTCATTCCCATGTATCTACTGATGAAAATGGGTGAAAAGCTTTTAGTATTATGAAATTGACAACCTTGTTGTTGTGTGTATATAAATTTTGTTCGCCTACGTCTCTATTTAAATAAATATATATATATATTTAAACCACAACAGAACAACAAGGACAATCAAGGCTTGTTTGCTGCTACTTTAAGTTTCATGCTTACGCAATCATCAGGCAACATGAAGATCGGGTGCCGACCATGCCGGTATATATGCCAGGAGAGGGTGGTATAAAAAGCTGTGTGAGACTGTGGGGGCTAGCGCAGTAGCGGTGATGTTTTAGGCAGGGGGCTGTGTGCAGAGTGTGTGGTTGTTGAAGGCAGGGGCTAGCAGTGCAGTGTGAGCGCAAAGTGTGTGGCTGGTGTGGGCAGGAGGTCCTGGGTAAACTCGAACAGCACTTCAGTAGCGGCTCGGTAGGCCTCTACAGAGACGACGGGCTTGCCGTCCTCCGTAACGCCACTGGCCACAGTGCGGACAAAGTACGGAAAGCTGTCATCGACACCTTCAAGACGCTGGGGCTAAAAATCACGATAGACGTCAACCTGAACGCTGTTAACTACCTAGACATCACAATGAGCCTCTCCACAGGAACCTACCAACCGTACCGAAAACCCAACGACACCCCACTGTATGTCAACGTCAACTCCAATCACCCACCGCAAGTCCTTAAGAACATCCCAGCTGGAATTAACAACCGACTGGCAAGCATCTCCTGCTCAGAGGCGGTGTTCCGTGATGCTATCCCCATCTACGCGGAGGCCCTCAACGCCAGCGGCCACCCTAGCACGCTAGAGTTCAAACAGAAAACAAGCAAAAAGAAGAAAAGGAAGAGGAAGGTGATTTGGTACAACCCGCCCTACAGCCGTAATGTGAAAACAAACATCGGTGGAAGATTCCTCGCGCTCATTAAGAAGCACTTCCCCCCGCAGTCGAAGCTCGGAAAAATATTCACAAAAAACACCATCAAGATAAGCTACAGTTGCATGCCAAATATGGCTGCACGCATCAAAAGCCACAACAAAGCGGTCCTCTGCCCGCAAACGAAAAAACCGGAAAAGCCCTGCAACTGCCGAGACAAGCCATCTTGTCCACTCAACGGTGAATGCCAAACGACGGAGCTGATATATGTGGCATCCATAACGTCAGGCCCCACCAAAAAGGAATACACCGGTATGTCGGCGCCACCATTCAAGTCACGCCATGCCAACCACATGACTACAACAAGATACGAGAAGTACTCCAGCTGCACTGAGTTCTCCAACTACATCTGGAAGCTGAAGAAATCCAACGCCCAATACGAAGTCGAATGGAGGATAAAAGATCGCGCCCGGGCATACTCCAACATCACGAAGCGGTGTTCCCTCTGTACCAGAGAAAAGTATCACATCCTGAACACGCTAGGGTCACCGTCCAGCCTCAACAAGCGCTCCGAAATGGTGTCCAAGTGCCGACACGAGAACAAGTATCTCCTAAAAAACCACGGTGTCACCTAAACATGTCTCCACAGCCTCCTGCCCACACCATTCACGTTCACACACCTTGCTCATAACACCCTGCCCACACCAGACATATCCATTTACATTGCGCTATTATCACACTGCTAGCTCTACAGCCTCCTGCCTACAACATCCACACGCATTGTTCACCACCTCCTGCCCACACCAGCCACACACTTTGCGCTCACACTGCACTGCTAGCCCCTGCCTTCAACAACCACACACTCTGCACACAGCCCCCTGCCTAAAACATCACCGCTACTGCGCTAGCCCCCACAGTCTCACACAGCTTTTTATACCACCCTCTCCTGGCATATATACCGGCATGGTCGGCACCCGATCTTCATGTTGCCTGATGATTGCGTAAGCATGAAACTTAAAGTAGCAGCAAACAAGCCTTGATTGCCCTTGTTGTTCTGTAGTGTATTACGCTCTGCCTTTGTGGTATTGAGCACTGTCAAGCACTCTGGGTACATCCTTCGGTATATATATTTAAACCACACAGAAACAGCACAGAATTGTCAAAGCATGCATGGGCATTGAAGGAGGCAGGTGAAGACGTCAACATCTCGTGGAGAATCAGGCAGAGATCCAGCGCCTACAAAAGAACCTCGAAGCGGTGCAACCTATGCCTATCGGAGAAGATCGCCATAATGAAGAGTGACAAGGCATCGCTCCTCAACACCAGATGCAGCCTGGTCACAAAATGTCGCCACAGCACCAAGTACCTCCTATCGGAGGTGACCTGAACTGTAGACTGCGCTTGCTATCTGTTACACATATACAGAACTCCTGCTATCTAATGTGCATGCATCCTACTGCCACACTTCACTTTATGCACACCACCCGGCCTGCGCGATTGCTCACACTACCACACTTGCCACATTTATCTTCACCTGTGATTCCCACCTAGACTGGCTAGCGTGCTTCTTTTCTCCACCTGTGATTCCCACCTAGGGTGCTTCTTTTCGTCTTTTCTGGTATGTAAAGGGATACTGATGTGAGAGAAGAGTAAGTTGCCTGAAGAGTGCTTTTGCACGAAACTCAGAGTAGCAACACTGAGAAACTTGGAGATCCTTTGTGTCTGAGTGTATAACCCCGCTATGTCTTAGGACATTGAGCACTTTTTGCCGACGCAAGAAATACTTCTATTGTTCTACAAAGGTCAAAAAGAATGGTTTCACCAATTATAGAAACATACGTTGTAACGCTGCGTTTCATGCACGTAGCTAAATGCTAAGGCAATCATCAGACAACTAATGCTTTTGTCGCGGGATATACTCTGTTCTATATATATTTAAATATATAGAGCGTCGAGCTACCTTAATGTCTGTGGTGCCTCCTTTGCACCATGGCTGGTAGCTGGGCCTATTTAGCTCGTAGCTGTACTGATGAGGCCTTCATGGCTGAAACAGCTTGCTGTCTACAGCATTGGGTATCACGCTCCTCGGCTTTCGCCTTGTTGAGCACTCTCAGTAGGCTGCTCTAGTGCTGCTGCATCGCGCAATGCCCGCTACATTTTGTAGTTTGAGTACTCTGGCGCTAGAGCGTCGAGCTACCTTAATGTCTGTGGTGCCTCCTTTGCACCATGGCTGGTAGCTCGGCCTATTTAGCTCGTAGCTGTACTGATGAGGCCTTCATGGCCGAAACAGCTTGCTGTCTACAGCATTGGGTATCACGCTCCTCGGCTTTCGCCTTGTTGAGCACTCTCAGTAGGCTGCTCTAGTGCTGCTGCATCGCGCAATGCCCGCTACATTTTGTAGTTTGAGTACTGTGGTGCTAGAGCGTCGAGCTACCTTAATGTCTGTGGTGCCTCCTTTGCACCATGGCTGGTAGCTCGGCCTATTTAGCTCGTAGCTGTACTGATGAGGCCTTCATGGCCGAAACAGCTTGCTGTCTACAGCATTGGGTATATATATATATATGTCCCATATGGTCCAGTGGTATGCGCAGTCGATTTCCAATCAAGAGGTTGCGGGTTTAATTCCCAACGATTATGGTCGCACACGACTTTCTTCTCTTTCTCATTCTCCTACCTCCTCTTTTATTCTCCTGGGTGGTTACCAACAGCCAGTGTATGCACGACTATGTGGTGTGGTGTATGTGTAAAAAAAATGAAAAATGAAAATTAGGGATTCACTGGCCAGAAAAATCCACTTCAAAAACAGCTGTGTGGTGGATACCAGGCCAAAAATTAGTGGCGGTGAATTCATCAGCCTTGCAAGCTGTTGAATGGTGTAATCCCAGCACAAGTTGCTATGTCTAACATAGCTGTTCACTATCATCACTTCCGCAATGGGCATGTAGGAGTATGTGTGTGAGTGTGCGCGTGTGTGTGCGTGTGTGTGTGTGTGTGTGAGTGTGTGTGTGTGTGTGTGCATGCGTGTGTGCGTGCGTACGTGGGTGCTTGCCTGCATGCGTGGATGCGTACGTGCGTGTGTGCGTGTGTGTGTGTGTGTGTGTGGTGTAGACCAGGCTGAATAGTGGCAGTCAATTATTCAGCCTTACAAGCTGTTGAATGGTGCAATCCCAGCACAAGCTGCTACGGCTTCTGCTGTAGCATCGCTATCATCGCCTCCGGCGATGGGCGTCCAATGGTCCAATGGTGTGTGCGTGTGTGTGTGTGTGTGTGTGAACGGGTGTCGCACATGGTACGGTCACTACGGTACTGACCGTACCAATATTTGCCCAAAGCACTCATGGATCAAGATAATGCACTGATTTGGGCTCTAAATTTCCAAAATTTTGGTTCGGCCACCCTCCCCCACGAGTAATTTGTACTTCTGATGGCTGACCGCCTCACACTAAATTACCTCCCGACGTCCCTGCTGTGTGTGTGTGTGTGTGTGTGTGTGTGTGAGAGAGAGAGATTGTGTGAGTGTGTGTGTGTGTGTGCGCACACGCACGTGCGTGCGTGCGCCATATGGTGCTCTGGTGTGTGCAGACAATTTCCAATCGTGAGGTTTTAGGGGTTTTATATCGGGCCCTAGATGACCAATAAATGGCCAACCGGACAACAAAGAAGTTGAGTCCAAACACAATGATTTTCTTTCTTGCGCATGCATACATAAGAAGAGACGTAATAGGAGTCAGGTTGCTACAGTGTCCCCTACCAGGGGTGAGGTCAGGAGGAGTGAAGCACGGTAAACAAGAAAAAAAGATAGAGAAAGGAAGCATGGCATGTACAAGGCGGAAAGGCAATAAAAAACATAATACAATATGCACAAGAGAGCGATGTGTGTTTTTGAAAATTGTTGATAACGTGGCAACAAAGACCGAAACAAAAGTCAAAGAGCAGGAAGTGGAAAACAGAGAGATGCATGACAGAGGCGGATTAACGTGTCAGAGGTGTGTTAACGTGACAGAGGTGGAGGGCATGTCAGAGGCAGAAAGAAAGAAAAGAGGAAACGTACGCGTAACAGATTAGTGTTATCATGTCAGAGGCGGCTGCATGTTGCAGGCTTGGCGAGGTACCAGCAGGAGCACTGCATTGGGGCGAGGTGTGCCAGTTGAGGTGGGGACTGATGGAGGCGTGCACAGCTCCACTTGTAAGTCCTGTGAGCCGTGCGTATGCCTGCGTGCGTGCACTGTTGATCTGGTACGGACGGTGGCGGTGGTGATGGCAGGATAAAAACTCCGAAGAATGCATGTCGGGGTAACCAATTTAGGGGTTTTACGTTGGGCCCTAGACGATGGCCACAATGGCCAACCGGACAACAAAGAAGTTGAGGCCAAAGAGAGTGATTTTATATCTTGCGCATGCTTGTGTATCAGAAGGTTGCGGGTTCGAATCACGTCGGGGTAACCGATTTAGTGGTTTTATGTGGGGCCCTAGATGACGGCTTAATGGCCAACCGGACAACAAAGAAGTTGAGTCCAAAGAGAATGATTTCATTTCTTGCGCATGCTTATGTGTGAAGTGACGTAATAGGAGTCAGGTCACTACAAGGTTCCGGGTTCAATTCCTGACGATTATGGTCACACACGTCTTTCTTCTCATTCTCATTTACCTAGCTCTTCGTTCATTCTCCTGTGTGGTTATCAATAGACAGTGCATGCCAGAACATGTGGTGTGTGTATGAAAAAAGGAAAAAAAGCAAAAAAGGGGTTCACTGGACAGAAAAAGCTACTTCAATCAGCTGTGTGGTGCAGACCAGGCTTAGGCTTCGGTCAATTCATCAGCCTTGCAAGCTGCTGAA
The DNA here is from genome assembly GCF_964019385.1 of Sycon ciliatum. Lineage (NCBI taxonomy): Eukaryota > Metazoa > Porifera > Calcarea > Leucosolenida > Sycettidae > Sycon > Sycon ciliatum. The sequence goes on from NC_088645.1 coordinate 4,662,370, forward strand.
TGGTGAAATGCCTGCACAAGTTGTTATGTCTAACATAGCCGTTCGCTATCATCGCTCCCACGATGGACATGTCAGAGTCGGAGTCTCAGTGTGTGTAGGGGGGGGGGGGGGGCTCACACACGTATGTAAGTGTGTGATTGCGCGTACCGTACTCACTCGATTAGAAGGATGTGAGCTGCGCAGAGTCACCTCCAGCGTCTGAACAATGTTCAGCGATGCGCGCTTCATGCTATCGGCCCTGGGGCACACCTACCCAGCCTGGCCATCCGCCGCACTGTTGCCTCGCTTGCCTGCCTGTCCAAGCTGCACTACTTGCCTGGTCCTCCGCAGCTGCTCTCTGTGTTGCCACCGCGCCACATCAAATCTACCAACCCCAGAACTCGCAGCGAGCACGGTGCTGTCAGTGGCCATGACCACCACCTCCAACACCAGCTGCTTGCATCTGCCCCGCTGGCACTGAAGCGCTCGTTCCCACACTGCAGCATCAGCGATTGGAACTCCCTCCTTGCTGCTCTCCTATCCCAGCCGCCCCACAGCAAGAGAATGCAATCATTCAAAACGAATGTTTACCGCCATCTTCGCAGCACAAACTGGCTCTGGGCAGTCGATTCCCTATGAATAGTATGATGCTAAGACAGTTTCTCCCCCACAATCGCTCGTGTTAAGCCTTGGGTTTTGCATCTTTCTTACCTGTACAGCTCTATCTTCTTCTTTTTCATTGTTTTTGGTGCGTGTTTTGGCCGTAACGCCGAGACCTCAGGTCGGCAGAGTCATCAATGCCCCGCCATCACTGCTGCGTCTCGGTGTAGCGCCTGCTCATTAGTTGTCACGTTTGTCCTAGTCTTTGTACCATTGTCTTTCCTTATTCTTTTCGAGCTGACATAGTAAAAAAGAGGAAAAAAAGCCCCTCTTGAATAAAAGCCCCTCTTGAATAAAATCCCCTCTTGAATAATAGCCCCCCCCCCCTTTTCAAGCACTGTTTGAAAGCATCTCTCGAATAGAAGCCCAGACTACTATACGCGAAGTGTGGGGTGACCAGGTAGTGCCATGTATGTCAATTGCGTAAAAAACATCTCGTGTATGTTCATATCGGTACATGTCCTGGCCAACGTAATGTGTGCAAACTAACTCGGGGCCGAGTTGCTGTGAATATGAAAGTTTTAGAGATTCGATTGGAATACTGGTATGGAATGAAACAATAAAAAACCCTCTCGAATAGAAGCCCGTCTTGAATAGAAGCCTCGTCAAAATTGGTATTTAAAAAATACAAGCTCCGGCTTTTAATCCAGTGAGTACTGTATGTGTGTGTGTGTGTGTGTGTGTGTGTGTGTGTGTGTGTGTGTGTGCGTGTGTGTGTGTGTGTGTGTGTGTGTGTGCGTGCGTGTGTGTGCGTCGATGTGTAATAATATGATAAGTCTCGTTATAAGACTTTTTTTCTGTCCCAACTTGCCATAGATTATGTAGTAACGAGGGATGACCTGTACACAGTATTGAACTCTTGAAGGACATAGTCATCACAGTGTAGAGTTTTAAATACATTTCGTTTTCATGCAGGTTTTCACTACTGATGGAAACTTCATTACCATGTTCGGATCAGAGGGAGAGTCAGATGGTCAGTTCAACAACCCAAAGCACATTGCCGAGGATAGGCATGGGCACCTCCTTGTCACTGATAGAGACAACCACCGTGTTCAAGTAAGCTGATCAGTGATTAATTTGTCTTACCCTTTTGCTTCTAGCACTACTTCTGGTGCCAAGATACATTAAACCCGGTTGCAAGAGTGTGAAGCTGTAATTGCAATGCCTTTGGCCATTTTAGATTGAGAAGTCTCACCATATGCTAGACTGGCTAGATGAAAACCTTCTACCGAGGTGGATTGATGACACTCGAGCGATTGCTGAGTGAAATACATTCCCTTGCAGTGTGGATATTGTGACAATTAGAAACAAGAAACCAGTGATAGTGTCTTTTTTGGGCCAGGTCGAACACTTTCTCATCACTCTTCGTATATATCCAGGGGGTAAATAGTGAACAAAAAAAGCAGCGAAATGAAAGCAATCTCTGGTGGAAGGGGGGAGAACATCTTCAACACATCAGCAAACCCTGGACTGTGTGCACAATGAACCCTGTTGCATCTGCACTAATACACCAAATAACTGCAGTAGCTGTGGACCAGGTGATGTGAACTATGCCATCAAGGACCGTGTGACGGTGTCTATAAAGTTGTGCACTCTTGGGTGGTTTTGAGAGCTCTTGGGTGGCTAAGCACTCCTGGGTGGCTAAGCACTCCTGGGTGGCTAAGCACTCCTGGGTGGCTAAGCACTCCTGGGTGGCTAAGCACTTCTGGGTGGCTAAGCACTCCTGGGTGGCTAAGCACTCCTGGGTCGCTAAGCACTCCTGGGTGGCTAAGCACTCTTGAGTGGCTATAAGCACTCCTGGGTGGCTAAGCACTCCTGGGTGGCTAAGCACTCCTGGGTGGCTAAGCACTCCTGGGTGGCTAAGCACTCCTGGGTGGTTAAGCACTCCTGGGTGGCTAAGCACTCCTGGGTGGCTAAGCACTCCTGGGTGGCTAAGCACTCCTGGGTGGCTAAGCACTCCTGGGTGGCTAAGCACTCCTGGGTGGCTAAGCACTCCTGGGTGGCTAAGCACTCCTGGGTGGCTAAGCACTCCTGGGTGGCTAAGCACTCCTGGGTGGCTAAGCACTCCTGGGTGGCTAAGCACTCCTGGGTGGCTAAGCACTCCTGGGTGGTGGGGTTTATTTTATCTATTTTAAAACTACAGTACAAGGCAAATCAAGGCTTGTTTGTTGCTACTTCAAGTTTCATGCTTTCACAATCATGCGGCAACACTGCCTTCGCGGAGTTGAGCACTGTTAGCACACTGGGTGCATCCTACGATCTATTCTTTTTTAAATTACGAACTCTTTGGGGTTTTGTCTTGCTTCTACTTCTTTCTAAGGAGGCTCCCACCTATAGGAGTAAAAAAAGGTCCATGGACACCCTGTTTTTTTATCCATAGAATTATGAAGTGATGTCTACTCTTCACTTTGGTTTAGTTTTTAGGTATGGTCACCATATAAGAGCTATTCCGGGGCATTTAGTGAGCGTACAATTTCTTGATTTTTGGCAAAAAACGGCAAAAATCGTTATTTGCCCACAGAAGCCTAGTGTGTTGTGGATACCATATTTTGTCTTTGGTAAAATAATTAAAATTTAGTGCTTTACTGTCATGTGTAGAGCCCCTAGTTTGACATTTCCTGCTTCCGAATTTCATTCGAGTGTCAATTGCAAAATGGTCTTGCCTGCAATATGTTGTCCATGGACCCCCCTGTTTTTTTGGTGGTCTGTGTACCTTCAGCCCCCTAGCTTCCAATCATGAATAGTTTTGTTGATGTAACCAGGCACTTTAAGCCTCTACCAAACAAAATAGGTAGGGACATGTGGTATTTTCGACCAATTCTGCAAATACCAGTTTGCAGCAATTGAAGGCACTTTTAAAGCAAGCACACCACACAGAGATTGCCACTGGAATCATAGTGTTGTTCTTGTGATAAATTATCAAGCTAATGGCTCTTTCAGCCATGCAAGATAATCTGCATCTGGCAAATCATATCCTGCAGCCTTGCGCCGACGATACAGTGCCAAGGTCTGCTCCGACCTAGCCGGTTGCTGGACGGGTGCTGCTTGTTCTGGACCCGCTGCCTGGTCACCGTCGCTAGTCTGCAGGGTGGTCGCTGCATCCATCTACTCCTGGAGCTTTGCAGTGACCTTCTTGCACCTTGTGGCCCTGGGCTTTGTGCTCCCCGCACCTTCTGGCTCTGCCAGCAGACTCTGCAGGCCACTGCGAGAGTGGGCCAGCGACAGGCCCGACTTGGGAATTTTTAGACACATGGCATCCGACAGCGCAGACTTGGGTATAAGCTGCCGGATCTCTGCAGCACGTGCCTTGCTATGGTGATCGTGCTCGTGCCTGGCTGCAGTGGACTCCACCGTCGATGAAACTGCCAGGTGCTAGTTTGTGGTGAAAGGTGACCAGAGGATATATACACCACTCATTTTTAAAGTAAAAGAATCAAAAGACTTGATGACTGGAGAAGTAAGTTTGAAAATGCCCGGTCAAAACCTACGAATAAAAGGCTTTGGTGTCGCTTTGGTGTCGTTGATGTAGCCTTGTAGGATCATATATGAAAGAGTTTTTGTTACTGTACGGGTCGGTTGCATGTTTTCGAGCTCTGTGGTTTTTCGCACACTTTGGATTTTTACGGCCAACCAGTTATCTGCAGGCAGGCACAGTGGGTTGGTCAAAGACCAGGATTGAGATACGAGAGGTACCTGGTTCAAGTCCAGCCTGGGAGCGGTTTTTCCAGCCGTGCTGCTACCCACAGTCAACTGGGAACTTGTGGCCAGGCACAAGGGGTACATGGATGCAGCTAATGGGGTCGTTTTCGGCACTTGTGCCAGTGGTTGTGAGACTTAACCACTCACCCCCACCGTTAGGCGCTGCATCTGCCGCTAGGGTTTATCGGGTGTTAGCGGCCGTTGTGAGTTCCCTTCGGGAACGGACACGATAATTTACTCTTAGTTATCTGTATCTAGCTTCTAAGAACATAGCAATCATTAATTTTGTAGTGTGAGTAGCTGTCAGTAGGCCATGGCTACCCAGAGCAGAACACCCAGTACGATTTCTCAACGGATGGCCCAAAAAACCAAACCAACGTCACCGTTGGAGGGAGTTCAGAAGAAGAGAGCGAATCTGCTGACCCCTATAACCTTAGTAAGATCAGGGACCTGCTTCTGGAAATCCGTAGCGAGCAGACGAACTCCAGGGAGAGCATGGAGGCCATCGTCCAGCAAATTGGTTCGAAAATGGAAGGCATCATGGCGGAAAACTTGAAGATGAAAAAGACAATCGACAGCTTGGAGAACCGTCTGTCCTCGCTTGAAGTACGGTACGGAACTCTAACCCCAGACTCCGTACAGCCCGTACAGTCTACACCAGCCTGGACTGTTATAGAACCGCCCGCAGACAAAGTCGTTGACTTCGCAGCAGTGGTGCAGGAGGAAGTCGACAAGCAACAGCGCAAGAACAGCATCATTGTACGTGGCCTTCCTGAGGCAGATAATGAGCAACTCTTGCAGCAATGCAGCAAGACCCTCCACGTGGAATCATTCCTCATCCAAGTTGTTGAGAGGATTGGAGAACCTCTCAAGACTGTTACGCCAGTGCAGCTGGGGCCGCCGCTGCACGTAGATATCGCCCAGTACGAGTACAACTGGGAACTGTGGGTTCGAAATCTGACATATACAAGCGCCGCTTCGATGATGATGGAGCTCCTCTGTATGTCGGGCATGATCTGACTCGCAAGCAGCCGCAAGACAGACGGTCACACGTAGCAACGTACAAGGAACTGCGCCGGCGAGGCATCAAGTGCTCTCTGCCGTTCGATGCAATTCTCATGGAGGGTGGACCGATCTCTGACCAAGAAGTCCAACGGCTCCTGTCGGATTCAACAGCCTAGGATCACGGGGGTCTCCTAACCACAATCAGTGTCGAACTAGTAAGTAGCCAGTAAATAGCCCATGTCTTGTAGTTGGAAATATTAACTGCCTAAGTATTTTGCACAAACAAGCCGACATCACAGCGCTCCTAGAAGAGAACGATATGGACATATTGTGCATAACAGAAAGATGGTTAAATGATACAATGCCTGATGCCTGTCTAGTCTTTCCTGGCTACAAGATATACCGCAGGGACAGATGCTCTTGTAACGTGCCCGGGTCCCAGCTGGGTGGAGGGGGAGTCGCGGTACTGGTTAGAGATAATATCCAATGTGAGCGTATTCCCTTCCTGGAGGAACATGATTGTGAAATGCTTGTCCTGAAACTTTATGCCCATTCCCTCCCAATGCATATAGTTGGAATATATCGTCCTCCTAGGCATCCAGTGCCCATGTTCACCCAATGCTTAGAACGCCTGCTCATGAATATCGCTGATAGAAACTGTATTTTAACTGGAGATTTCAATGCACGCCATTCCCACCGGAAACCTTCAGACCCCACCGATACAGCCGGACGAGCCCTTCACACGCTCTTTACCACCTACGATCTCTGTGTAGTAAATACTGAACATGGTACAAGGCCCACACCGACCTCGAATTCACTCCTTGACCTGACTGTAACCAATCTGCGAGACCTCCCATCCACATCTAAGATTCTCTCACCTGTTGCTGATCACTGTCCGGTCATCACATACATCTCTCTAAATGTACCCACATCCGGGATATGCGGTGCTTTAACCACTCCTTGTTCACCACACTTCTTCTGAGATATCCTCCAGTTGAAAGAATCCAGGGTGATGTGCATATCGACTACGTTTGGACTGTTTGGTACAACCATGTTATGGCTCTGTTTGACAAGTGCATGATATGGCGCCTCATTACTACCGGGCATAAGAACAAAAACCCTGGTACAATGCCCATCTACAGAAGCTGAATACGAGGAAGAATAGACTATATCGACAGTTTCTGAAGCATCCCCAGGATCCGGTTTGCCACTCAGCATACAAATTAGCCCGTAACTCCTACCGACTTGAGCTGCGTAAAGCCAGAGAAAACCAACACCGAAGATTGGCTGATGATCTTGAAGACACTCGTCGGGGCACTAACCACTGGTGGAAGAAAGCGAAAACACTCTGCCAGATTAATAATGTACGTTCCCGAATCCCCAATCTTCATATGAATAATGCAACCGCTGAAACCCCTGCGGAAAAGGTAGAAATGCTCAGTTCCCACTTCTCAGCACAGTGTACCTCGTCCAGCATACATCCACATTGCTCTCCGAATACCGAACCCTTGCCACTAGCCGAGAAGTGCAGCTTCACTCCTATCAGCGCAAGCCAGGTGTGTAGGGGGATGAAACAGCTCTCCACGAGGAAAGCTACCGCTGACCCAGAACTTGTCCCTGTTCTGCGCCATCATGCTGATCAGCTCTATGAATCACTGGCGTACGTCTTCAACAAGAGCCTAGATGATGGCTGTTTCCCACAGGATTGGAAACTGGCCACAGTTTCACCACTGTACAAGGGCAAGGGACAGCAATCGGACCCCAGCAACTACAGGCCGATTTCCCTGCTCAAAATCGTGCCTTGATTATTTGAACGGATCTTAGCGGATGACCTACGTGATTTCGTCCATGACATTCGTTATATCAGCAGCGCCCAATTCGGTTTTGTCAGAAACCGATCTACGGAGGAGCAATTGCTCTTGCTGACACATCAAATGGCTGAGTGCAATGACAAGAAGCTGAAGTTCGACTGTGTTTTCCTCGACTTTAAGAAAGCTTTTGATCGTGTGGATCATCAAGCATTGCTAAATGCATTTGAAGGAATTGCTGATAGGCAAGCAGTCGACTGGCTCCGAAGCTTCTTATCTGAGCGGAGGCTGTCTGTAAGGTTGGAAGGACAATATTCCGAGGCCAAGGTCCTCACCTGTGGAGTCCCGCAGGGATCGCATCTTGCTCCAACCCTCTTCTTATTACATGTATTTGTTAATTCCCTGCCCTCATCAATCACCTACTGTACCCCATACTTATTTGCTGACGATGTTACCCTCCTGTATGTACATGATAACAAGAATTCCCTGCAGCGGAACCAATCTCGTCTAGAGAGCGACCTTTCTGCCTGCCAACTATGGGCCAGCAACGTCGGTGGAGAGTTCTCACCAGCCAAAACGACTCAGATCCGTAACTACAGTAACGACCACCCTATCCAGCTCTCTTCCCAACCTATCACCATCGTTGAAGCTGTGAAGCATCTTGGAGTGTATTTAACACCCGACTAGTCCTACACCATCCACCTTCAGAACATCCTGAAAAACTTCCAACGTCATGTGAATCTGCTATGCTTCATGGGACGGCATCTTGCCCCCACAGCCTTTCTACTTCTTTATTATTATTATTATTATTATTAAACTCAATCTCGTAGCATGTGAACGCATTGCTAATGTGGGGAGCAACCCCAGAGATGAGGTCGATAACCAGCCATGGTAAAAGTACAAAAGAAAACAAGAAAACAATAGAAAGAAAGGAACAGGGAGGAAAACAAAGCTCAGCCAATTAAGTGAGATAGCCGGAAATTACATTGTTTAGCTAAACACGCGTGAGTACTGCAGGAAAACGCAACTCAGTACAAACAACTTGGCGAAACTGAGACATGCTGTGGCAGTGGTGGGCGAGGCTTGATAGCTTGAGCCAGTCAGAATAGGAATGAAACAAAGGGGATTTTGTAAACTGGACAGTGCGAGCTACAGGTAGCGAGACTTGTGCCCTGGTTGAACGGCTCCGCACAAACCAGTCATAGGGAAAAAGATGCCTTGGTACTTTCTCGAGTTTTATCTTTTGAATTAGCATGTTGCTGTGGAGACTGCGTCGAATAGAAAGGGGGCAAACACGAGCGAGAACATAGAGTTGTGCAGAGAAGAAATCACGGGGCAAGCAAAATAGCATTTTTAATAATTTTCGTTGGCAAACTTCGAGCTTGTCTGATATCGTGGTTGATAACCCACACCACGCTACGTCACAGTAGTCAAAGATCGGACAAATATACAAAGAGAAAAACAGAGATCTACAGTCGTAAGGCAGATAACGGCAGTGAGGCTTCAGAGTTCCTAAAATTCTGGATGCTTTAAGGCAAATATGGTCAGCATGTTCGGACCATGATAGCTTCGAGTCAAGAACGATTCCCAGGGTTCTTTATAAAGGTTTTGTCCGACCCACCCTGGAACACGCCACCTCGGCCTGGTCCTATGCCATCACCAAAGCTGAGCTGGAGCGTTTAAATATTTAACAAGCCAGAGTAGCTAGGAAGTATTTGCTACGTAAAAAGTCAATGTAGATAGATACGAAACGAAATCCCAGTTAAATGCCCTCTGTGACTTAGAGTCCTTGCACTTTCACAGACAAGTATCAGCTCTTGTTACTCTATTTAAGCTTATACATATATCTCCAGAACACCTCCAACATTTTCACCTTTCATTGTCTTCAAGTCCAAGAAGACCAAACAAACTTAACATCAATTATCACAGTGTGCGTTTTTCTTCCCTCTTTTCCAACAAAGCTGCAATGCTATGGAATTGCCTACCGCCTTCTCTTACCGCTATAACCAGCCTCCCTGAACCGGAAGAGAATCATTGGATTTGATGTGCACCCTTTATGATTCGGTGCGAAGAGCATCACGCCATTGAAAAAGAACAACATGAGGCACGCAATCATAATTCACTTTACACTGTACCTTCTATCAAAAATAGACGTCACCGCCGTTTGAACTTCTTGGCCGATTTGCGCCATCTATCTGCAGAGCGCTTCTTGTTCAGCTTGTTGCCCTGCTTTTTGGGATGAGAGCTGGGAGAAAGACCAGCTTCTGAGCATACAATCTGCAAACTCCGCACAGCTTGTCTTTGCCACTTTTTCAATGACGGGACCTATTTCCCGCTCCTGTCGTTGCAGCGTCTTTCCACTTGGAGGAGGGATGTTCACAGCGGTCAAAAATTGTGTTGCGCCGATACCGGCATGATCCATGCCTTTAGAGAAAAATACAAGACAGAATGCCAAATAAGCCAATGCGCGCGCGCACACACACACACACACACACACACACACGCAATCATTCGCCCACATGCATGCACATTCGCCTGAGCGTACACACATCCGTGCGCATGCACACAAACCTGTGTGCTCATGCATACATCCACGAGCACGTGCACATATACAAACACACAAACATCCGTGTGTACGCAAGCGTACACAAATATGAAAATACAATATTGATACATGATCCCAATCTCGGCGGTTCAACGCCCCTAACATACACATACACATAAACATGAACATATGCACACATACACTAGCGGGGCGTGCGGGCGTACACGCGCGTGCGCACACCCTTTGAACACACACCCTTTGACCACACACACACGCACACACACACACACACACACACACACACACACACACACACACATACACACACACACACCTCAGACCACAGACATGCCCATCGCGGAAGCGATGATAGTTAACAGCTATGTTAGACATAGCAACTTTTGCACACACACACACACACACACACACACACACACACACACACACACACACACACACACACACAGAGGAACTGGAGCAGTGACCAAACAAATGCATTCCATGTACAAAAATTATAATTACATATTGACTTACCCAAGGCACACTTGGTGTTTACATCGTAGCTCCGATTTTGGCCGTTTTTACCAGTGTGAGACTTGGAGGTTTGCAGCTTGCTCACAACACCACACTTGCTGCACTTTATATGTAAAATGCTATCCAGGCCCTTCTTCTCCTGGCCAGAGCAGTCAATCAGTCGCAGTTCCGTCCTACATGAACTGCAATCCTTGTGTCGGAGCTCTGCCGGCAAGCGCAGCTCCACATGTGCACAATGCGTCGTCCAATTAGCAAATTATTGGGCATGGGGAGCTCCACAGAACCAGGATTTGTGTCACTGTGGGAGCTGCTAGTGGGCCCACTTGCCACTTCACGCTCCACAGTTGGCTCAAGCTGACTGCTACCATTGCTAGTGTGCTGGACTTCGGTGTCCTGACCTACTTCGTCTCCAGCCACTTTCCTGCTCTTCTGCGACTTCGCACCAGCAACATTCATCCTGAAAATGTTCAGGCGAGCCGCAACAGCTTTCCGATTGTAACGGCCAGAAGCCCTTCCCATTGTAGCTCAAAAACCCAAGCAAGCATACGGAGGAAGAAGATTCCAGCACAAACACAACTAAAAACAACCCTTGACAAAAAGCTTCCACAGCAGCTCCTTCTTAAATTTCCGCATGGGAGCTAGCCGGGAGCTCAGATCATACTTTTTGAATCTCGCGGCCAAAACAAAATTTCCTGGTAGATCTACCATTTTACGCTGCGCTGCGCAGCTGTTCGGAGCCTCCTTAAGTATTGGTATTGCCCCTGCTACCAGCATCACCATGTTTGCCTCTGTGTCCACCACTGTGCATAAAACTATTGATTTTCTGTGTGCAATGTGAACTCCCTAATTACCAGATTTTCTATGCCTTGATCTATTTCCTTAGCCTATCCTCGATTAAATGCTCCCTAGCCCTCTACATAAAGTTGTCATTTCATTCTTCTTGCAGGAGATCCCCTCGACAGGCCCAAAGCCTTTGGGAAATCCTTGAATATAATAAATACAAAAATGATCAGAAGCCACACATAACACTCTAGAGCATACACTACTCATAGACATATGCAGCTGTCAATACCCATTTTCAGCATTTTGCCTAAACTGGAAACCCTGAAGAGATCTCTGGATCCACCATTGTTTGCCTATGATGTAATAAGAAAGTTGTTTTCTCCCACACTAGACCAAACTCGAGTTCCCGACGACTTGTTAACATTTGACTAATTCACAATTGCCATCTAGAACACAGCACAAGTGCATAGAACCTTAGCCTCGGCAAATCTGCACAAACAAACACCAGTCCCTGCTCAATACACATGGCTTGGGGGAGTTTCCCCTCATTAGTTGAGCTTGAGTAGGCTGAAGAAGATTGTTTTTGAGGACTAACGCTTAAATTTATCGCTCTCCTCTGCAGTCCAGACCACCACCAGATACGCTGATTTATAGAAACACTCCATTTCCAGCACGACAAATACCTCGTGAACACCAGATAGCAGTGTAAGTCAGTATTGCTCCTGGAAGGTGAGAACAGACGTTGAGGAGTCTCGATCATTCACAGCGCTGTCAAGTCCAAACCAGCTAGTCTAAAACTTGTACTAGGAATATAAGTAAAAAACAAGTAGTAGCAACGTCGGCAATTGTAATGCAAGAAAATTGGTTGTAAGCCCAACAGAGCCTTGTAACTACATCATTATTAACGTTACTATTCCGTAAAAAGTGACTTACATGTCACAGGTTGTATGGGTGCAAAACAAGATTAAATCGTATCCATTTCGAAAGGATCGGGAGAACTTCAAAGTCAAAAAATCAGCCGGGGAAGTAAGCTGCCTGAAAAGAGAGAAAAATGCCGGGCCCACCAGGACTCGAACCCAGGGCCAACTTGCTTGTCATGAGCAAATCTTATTGGAATGAATTTTTGTTGGGAGTTTGCCATTGAATTTTAAGAGGAACTGTCACGTAAAGATTCTTAGTCTTGTCTTGTAATGGTTAAAAACTGTGCTGTATGCAAGGTTGCAGTGCTGCACATGTGACTCTGAAAGGAAAGACAAGGGGAGCTTGTCACCGGCGTCTTTAGCCGATTCATCGTTATCACAAGACTTGCCTTCACCTAGTTGCGGTTCTTCTTGGCTCGGGTTGGTTTTGTGATCACGGACCGAAAAGTGACATGGTGCTGCTTTCGCCTTTTAAAAGTTAACTGATGGTGCTGTTTTCGCTCATTTTCGTAATGTTCCCCCACATGAAATGGACCAAGACCTTTTACTTACATTCCAAAAAGATCCTTGTGGAAGAAGTGAAAAAGATGGTAGCTGTTCAAATAACTACATAGCTACACATGGGTCTTTACCTTTTGGCATTCTCCTTCTGCACAACATACCCATCTTATCCACTCACCCTCACCGTTAGGCACTGCATCTGCCGCTAGGGTTTACCAGGTGTAAGCAGCCGTCGTGAGTTCCCTTTGGGAACGGACACGATAATTTACTTCTGTTTACCCATGTGTCAGCTCTGGTGTCCGAGTTCACAAAGCGTAAGTGCAAAGAACATCGGAACAGCTACAGTGTAGGTCGATCGACCAGCACACGGGTTTGACTACTTTTTGACGATGAATGTACAAGTGAAGATCTACTTTGGCGTTCCAGTACACGGTACTTTGCGACTACTGTGGGCGCCCTCATTTCAAATCATGAAAACTGTCACTCAAGGGAAGTAATGGCGTTGACAGTTCCTCCATTCCTAGTTCATAGTATTGTATTGTATTGTATTGTATAGTATTTATTTAAAAGGATTCTCCAAAAGCAAATGGATGCTTATCACGGAAGTCTCCCACATAAATATCGCAAGAAAAATGGGGAAATGGGGGAGAGGAGAGTGGAAGATGAAGCATGGGAAGAAGGGAAACAAGTACCTAAATATCGAGGTATAAAAGCAGGAAAGAAATCGACGAGGGAAGAAATCACCTCTGCAGATAATAGCGGGACATTTAGATGAAAAAACCCAGCAAGGATTAATTTCAAGGAAAAAAAATTCTCAAACGGAAAAGTTCGGAATTCCAGTCAGAGAATATCTATGCTGAGAGTAATGAGCCTTTAGAGCAATGCGAAAATTGACAGAGGACTGAACGCAGCGGATGTGTTCTGGAAGTTTGTTCCATTCCACAGATAAACTGAAGAGAGGGGATTTAAGGAAATGGGCGCCAGAACGAGGTAAAACTATAGAGGACGGGTGACGACAACTAAGGGACACATTGAATTTGAAACGAATTAGCAAAGACGGAAACTGGTAAAAGACATGATGAAAATACAGCAAGGACAGAATCTGACGACGCCACTTCAGGGATGACCAGTCACAAGTACGATTAAGAATCTGCTTCGGGGTTTCCCACTCAGGAGGGTGCCGGGTCTTACAAAGCAGATATGAACGAGCAGCAACGGCTTGCAGTCGGTCTAACGTAAGCGAATCTGAATGGGATACGGCGAATGACCAGACAGGGACTGCGTATTCTAACAGTGGTCGTACGTAACACTTGTAGAGCAAATTCACGGTTGAAGCAGAAAGGAAATGGGCCATATGGCGCAACAGAAAAACACGACTGCGAAACTTATGGGTGATAGATTTTATATGGTCAGAAAAATTTAGTGAAGGAGTGATAGTCACGCCGAGATGACAGTGGCTATCACCTTTCTGAATGGGCACACCGTTCATTGTCAACGGGGATGACGGGCCGGGGGCTAATGCATATTTTTGAAAGGGTAGGTGGACGCATTTACTGGTGTTAAACGTCATGGCAGTAGCTGATGACCATTGACAACACTTATCAATGTCAGTCTGGAGCAATGCATGATGGATACGAAGTGAGGTGTTTGCTGGAGAAACAAGAATTAAATTAGAGTCATCAGCAAAAAGGGATAGGGTACTAGAAGCAGGGGCATCAGGAAAGGAGTTGATGCACAGGTTAAAAAGAAGCGGGCCGAGATGGGAACCTTGGGGTACGCCAGCGGTGATGGGCAAAGGGTCAGAAAGAGTTTGGCCAATGCGAACGCAAATACTACGATCACTGATGAAGTCCTTCACCCAAGAACAGGCAGAAAGAGAACACCAACCTGAAACAGATTGAATAACTAAATGATGACTAACTCTGTCAAAGGCCTTAGAAAAATCAAGGAACAGCTGGTCACAAGAAGACTTAGAGTCAAATGCACGCGAAACAATTGAGGTAAGCTGTACCAATTGGTCAACTGTTGACCTCTTTCGACAAAAGCCAAACTGGCTGGAACTGATAATTTTATGGCTCTCAACAAACGAGTAAAACTGACGGCTAATCATAGACTCATACAATTTGGCAACTGCATTTAACAGCGATATAGGACGGTAATTGACTGGGTGAGAATGATTACCTTTTCCCTTGAACACAGGGACAACAGCGGCAGATTTCCACTCCCTGGGCTGAGTACTGGAAAGCAAGCAGCGGTTGAAAAGGGCGGAAAGAGACTGTGACGTGACCTCAGCTGTTTCACGGAGGATGCGATTGTTCAGCAGTCCAGCGGTTTTACGTTGAATGGGAAGTCTGGATAGCGTGTCAAATGCGGACTGCACAGAGAATGGTTGTATGGAGAACTTCACAGTGGACGTGGGTGTTAAAATACCAGCTGAGTGCAGGTCAGGTGTTAGCAGTGGCGCCTGGCTGTAGCTCGCAAACACTTTGGCTAGGAGATTCGTATTTTCCGTATTATTCGTGGCTGGGTATGCTTGGTTGTCATGGTAGAGGTCAGGGATAACCGGAGACGGGCGATTCACATTACAAAGGATCTTTGCTTTGCGCCACCATGTACGGGTTCCATGATGCTGAGCCATGTCTCTCGCCATCCTCTCGTGATAATGGCGTTTCGCTTCCCGGAGCAAGGAAGTAAGACAGTTACGTAAGAGTCTATACGCTATCCAACTATCTGTAGATCCGAGACGTTTGGCCTTGGCGAAGAGACGATCCCGAAGCCGCCTCTGACGATGGTGAACAGCAGAGTACCAAGGCTTGTTCGATGGAAATGTGCTTCTCCGGACAACGGGAACAAACAACGATACAGAGTCTTCCAGCGCTGTGCGCCACAATGACCAGGCCTCATCAACTGTTTGCGCATTTTGGACGGCATCTAGCAAGGTTAGTTGCCACACGTGGTTGTTAAATGCTTGCCAGTCCGTGTGGGCAAAGTGGAGCCAGGTGTTTTGTTCAGAAGATATTTGGGCTGTGGAGCCTGCTGATCGGTTGTGGACGACATCGAAAACTACAGGACAGTGATCAGATACCGGTGGGAGGATGGTGAGATGGGAGACTGCTATTGGAGCATTAGTGATAACTAGGTCGAGTAGTGATGAACTCTTACCACTTGCGGAGTAGCGGGTAGGCTGTTGATCCACAAGTTGCGATAAGCCCAGATCATCCAGGGTGTCATACATGCATGTACCAGCAGGTGTATCAGGATCGGATGCAAGCCATTTCGAGAGGCGAGCGTTAAAGTCGCCAATGACAAATATGGAAGCTTGAGGACAAGATATTGATTGAATGCAGGTCCGGAGTGCGCTGCAGAACTGATCAGGTGGCTGCCAAGGAGGACGGTAACAACAGAACACAAACGTGGAGTTGGGGCGATGCTCTAGTTCTATGCACACAATTTCAATGGTTGGATCAGCAGGCTGAAGATCTGGACGATGTTTGGTAGTATGGGAAATGGAAGGGTGGAGGAGGAATGCCACTCCACCTCCAGGTCGCACGGTATTATTGTGACGGTCATGCCGGATAATTTTGTATTCAGCTGACGGTGTTAATATTGAACTTGTGATATCAGTGAGATGGTTACTCTAGTATACTAGTATTCGAATAACCTCAATCTGTGGACAGCATACTCTGTGGTCCTTTGTGGACTCGTCAGCGCAGCAAAGGGAAGATGTGGCCGAACCTGATATATTTAGCAATAAAAATATACTTTCCAACGCCACATTCAAATAAGGCCCAAAAACACGTTACCAGAGTGCTTAAACTGACACGTCAGTGAGCTGTGCATAACGCAGGCAAACAGCAAAGGCACTATCCCGCACGAAATTGCTCACCTACTACTGTTCTGGACATGGAAACCCAGTCGATTGACCTGGGCCGGCGTCCTCAGTGCGTTCAGAACGTTGTGTACTACAGTAATGTTGATCTGATGTGACCAGTGCACTGCAGTGACCAGTGCACTGCAGTGACCAGTGCACTGCAGTGACCAGTGCACTGCACTGCAGTGCACTGCAGTGACCAGTGCACTGCAGTGACCAGTGCACTGCAGTGACCAGTGCACTGCAGTGACCAGTGCACTGCAGTGACCAGTGCACTGCAGTGACCAGTGTACTGCAGTGCACTGGTCACTGCAGTGCACTGGTCACTGCAGTGCACTGCAGTGCACTGCAGTGACCAGTGCACTGCAGTGCATATACATCAACATGTACATGTACATGTAATGCATGTGTGTACTGCTTATCCACAGCTGAATGGCCAGCGCCCTGGGGCCGCTAGACGTGTGATCGGATTTCCATGTCCACGATCGTACGAGAGTACAAGAGCAGTCGCAAAATACCGAAATTTACAGTGTGTTGGCTCAACAGAGTCTAAGCCACACCCGCCTTTTCGGGTCCACCATCTGTATTTGTATTGCCATTCGCTGTATAAGCCACCCGCCCGTCAGTTTTCGAATGTTTTGGCAACCTAACTTTAAGATTGTTATCATCATAATACAGACAATGGTTAAAAGGTTGAGAAACATGACGGAAGTTCTACAAATTTGTCTACTTTGCCCTTCACTCAGAACTGGCAACATGTACAATAAGAAGCTTTGCACCAGTACAATGATGGGCTGCAGTACATGAAGAGTAGCTGAACAACACCATGCATGCAGTATATTCATAGAGTGCTGTAGCTCTGGTAGTCATTCCTAGCATTCCCAGTCTTAGCTGCAGGGGTGATTTTGCAGTTTTGTATGCATTTCAAAATGCGGAACACCCCAGAAAATCCGATACTCAATCTGCGGGCAGAATGTTTTTGCCCTTAGGCTTGTTTTACCTGAGAATTTTCAACCCGGGTTGAAAGTCTGTACAAGGGAAAAAAATAAGTGGGTGTTCACATCAAGACAGTTGACTCTCGTCAAATACTGATATGCCGCCAAAAGTCCACTTCTAGAGTCCTATATAGTCACGTGAAAGCATTCGCGCAAAATGTTCTGATGCAGTGCTGTTCAAACTTGTTCCGGTGCAGTGCTGTTCAAACTTGTTCCTGTGCAGTGCTGTTCAAACTTGTTCCGGTGCAGTACTGTTCAAACTTGTTCCTGTGCAGTGCTGTTCAAACTTGTTCCGGTGCAGTGCTGTTCAAACTTGTTCCGGTGCAGTGCTGTTCAAACTTGTTCCTGTGCAGTGCTGTTCAAACTTGTTCCTGTGCAGTGCTGTTCAAACTTGTTCCTGTGCAGTGCTGTTCAAACTTGTTCCTGTGCAGTGCTGTTCAAACTTGTTCCTGTGCAGTGCTGTTCAAACTTGTTCCGGTGCAGTGCTGTTCAAACTTGTTCCGGTGCAGTGCTGTTCAAACTTGTTCCTGTGCAGTGCTGTTCAAACTTGTTCCTGTGCAGTGCTGTTCAAACTTGTTCCTGTGCAGTGCTGTTCAAACTTGTTCCTGTGCAGTGCTGTTCAAACTTGTTCCTGTGCAGTGCTGTTCAAACTTGTTCCTGTGCAGTGCTGTTCAAACTTGTTCCTGTGCAGTGTTGTTCAAACTTGTTCCTGTGCAGTGCTGTTCAAACTTGTTCCTGTGCAGTGCTGTTCAAACTTGTTCCTGTGCAGTGCTGTTCAAACTTGTTCCTGTGCAGTGCTGTTCAAACTTGTTCCTGTGCAGTGCTGTTCAAACTTGTTCCGGTGCAGTGCTGTTCAAACTTGTTCCTGTGCAGTGCTGTTCAAACTTGTTCCTGTGCAGTGCTGTTCAAACTTGGCACGAGATACGCACAGAAGTACTGTAGTAAGATTTCTAGATTTCAATCGTCCCCCGAGGGGAGGGTTGAAATCCACCCCGTTTGAAATTTCCACCCGGATCAAGCACAATGTGGCTTGTTAACGCTCCAGTCAATCTGTGTTCATGGTGGGTTGAAACTTGACTCTTGACTGAAACGCCTCATGTAAACACAGCCTAGTGGACTTGCCAGCGCAGCACATACTTGAGAGGAATCAAAAGCGTTTCTGCTGTAACTCTGAGTTTCACGGTTTTAACCGATCATCAGAATGCAACTTGACTACAATTTTCAGAAGATAAGATTCATATAGGCTGCAAGCTTGGAACATAGCGCGAATGGATGATCCGGGCTGATAGTCTAATTATGAAAATAATTGCGTGAGTTGGTTGATGGGGTGCAAAAATAGGAGCAAACAAAGAATACGCTTTAGTCCTAGGCTCATGCAACCACATGTTCTTCTGAGGGAGGAAAGAAGAAGAACAATGGGGTAATTATGAGCAGCACCTCACCTGCGACTGCGGGTAATGAAAAGGTTATGTGATGGCTGATGGTGAGAATTTTGAGAAGTAGTACTAATTTTCATGCCTGCACTTGCTAACTAGCTCCGATCTTTTGTTGATGTTGGCACGCTTGTCCGCCTGAAGGATCTCCAGCTTCTCTCTTAGGCACAGAGGACAGTGCTTGGTTACGTTACTGTAACCTGGGGTCTGGGCGATAACTGACCAACCAAGACTGTACTCGCTATTTTGACGCTTCAGGTTCCAGACACACTTTGATAGTTCTGTGCTCTTCTCATGTCTC
>NC_088645.1:4686403-4693903 GCF_964019385.1 Sycon ciliatum
TTTGCCACGTATAGACACTGCGCGGATGTGCTCCGCGAGGGACAGCTTCGGATCAAAAGTCACCCCCAAGAGCTTTATTGTGGATGACTCTGGCACAGGGTCGCCTCCAAAGAGGAGAGAGGGCAAGGCTAGCTGCGCTCCTTGCAGCGTGACTGTCATACCCTTGGATTTCGACGGCTCAAACCCTTCACGCCATTCCTTGCCCTAGTCTGACAGACGATTGACGGTGTCCTGAAGCAAGGCAGCAGCAGTGGGGAGTTCGTTACGGAGAAAAGTGTACAATGTCGTATGGTCAGCATAGGCTTCCAGCTGCGTGTTCCCAGCAAGGCATGTTGATACGTCGTATATGAGAAACATGGTTGGCCCCAAGATGCTGCCTTGTGGGACTCCCGCCTTGATGGGGTATGGACGGGAGGTTGCACCACCGACAACACACTGTATGCTTCGGTTAGACAGGTACGATGTCAGCCATGCAAGGAGGATTCCTTGGATGCCACATTGCTGTAGCTTGAAGAGGACACCTGCGTGAGAGACCTTGTCGAAGGCTCCAGCGATGTCAACTGCAAGTACGCGTGCTGCGCCCTAATGTCCGATAGAGGATGCCCAGGAGTGGTGTAGCGCAGTAAGAGCGTCGGCTGTACCCAGATTCCGTCTGAAGCCAAACTGATTCGCTGCAAGCAGTGAGTTACCCTCGAGGTTGTTCGTAATTTGCATGTTGATAATGGTCTCCACTACCTTGGATATCACACTAAGGAGGGATACGGGGCGGTAGTTCTTGAGCTGTGAGCGAGATGAGCGTTTATGCACAGGAACAACATTGGCGAGCTTCCAGGCCTGACGTTGGTATCCATGCCGGAAGTACAATGAGAAAAGCTTGGTCAGGACCGGTGCGAGCGCCGAAGCGCATTCTTTCAGGACACGGGGGGAAGATGCTGTCCGGCTCCGTGGCTTTCAAAGCGTCGAGACGGCGCAGGAGGCGGTGAACATTCTGGATGCGGAAGTGGACGTGGGTGAGTGGAGGATGTGGGTGAGCAGGCGCTGGGGTTCTGTGAGGGAGATAGTATTGTGTGGTTGTTAGATGGTGATATGGTGAAACAGCGAGGCAGTGAGATGGTGATATGGTGAAACAGCGAGGTAGTGAGATGGTGATATGGTGAAACAGCGAGGCAGTGAGATGGTGATATGGTGAAACAGCGAGGCAGTGAGATGGTGATATGGTGAAACAGCGAGGCAGTGAGATGGTGATATGGTGAAACAGTGAGGCAGTGAGATGGTGATATGGTGAAACAGCGAGGCAGTGAGATGGTGATATGGTGAAACAGTGAGGCAGTGAGATGGTTATATGGTGAAACAGCGAGGCAGTGAGATGGTGATATGGTGAAACAGTGGGGCAGTGAGATGGTGATATGGTGAAACAGTGAGGCAGTGAGATGGTGATATGGTGAAACAGCGAGGCAGTGAGATGGTGATATGGTGAAACAGCGAGGCAGTGAGATGGTGATATGGTGAAACAGCGAGGCAGTGATATGGTGATATGGTGAAACAGCGAGGCAGTGAGATGGTGATATGGTGAAACAGCGAGGCAGTGAGATGGTGATATGGTGAAACAGCGAGGCAGTGAGATGGTGATATGGTGAAACAGCGAGGCAGTGAGATGGTGATATGGTGAAACAGCGAGGCAGTGAGATGGTGATATGGTGAAACAGCGAGGCAGTGAGATGGTGATATGGTGAAACAGCGAGGCTGTGAGATGGTGATATGGTGAAACAGCGAGGCAGTGAGATGGTGATATGGTGAAACAGTGAGGTAGTGAGATGGTGATATGGTGAAACAGCGAGGCAGTGAGATGGTGATATGGTGAAACAGCGAGGCAGTGAGATGGTGATATGGTGAAACAGCGAGGCAGTGAGATGTTGATATGGTGAAACAGCGAGGCAGTGAGATGGTGATATGGTGAAACAGTGAGGCGGTGAGATGGTGATATGGTGAAACAGTGAGGCAGTGAGATGGTGATATGGTGAAACAGCGAGGCAGTGAGATGGTGATATGGTGAAACAGCGAGGCAGTGAGATGGTGATATGGTGAAACAGCGAGGCAGTGAGATGGTGATATGGTGAAACAGCGAGGCAGTGAGATGGTGATATGGTGAAACAGCGAGGCAGTGAGATGGTGAGATGGTGAAACAGTGAGGCAGTGAGATGGTGATATGGTGAAACAGCGAGGCAGTGAGATGGTGATATGGTGAAACAGTGAGGTAGTGAGATGGTGATAAGGTGAAACAGCGAGGCAGTGAGATGGTGATATGGTGAAACAGCGAGGCAGTGAGATGGTGATTTGGTGAAACAGCGAGGCAGTGAGATGGTGATATGGTGAAACAGCGAGGCAGTGAGATGGTGATATGGTGAAACAGCGAGGCAGTGAGATGGTGATATGGTGAAACAGCGAGGCAGTGAGATGGTGATATGGTGAAACAGTGAGGCGGTGAGATGGTGATATGGTGAAACAGTGAGGCAGTGAGATGGTGATATGGTGAAACAGCGAGGCAGTGAGATGGTGATATGGTGAAACAGCGAGGCAGTGAGATGGTGATATGGTGAAACAGCGAGGCAGTGAGATGGTGATATGGTGAAACAGCGAGGCAGTGAGATGGTGATATGGTGAAACAGCGAGGCAGTGAGATGGTGATATGGTGAAACAGCGAGGCAGTGAGATGGTGATATGGTGAAACAGTGAGGCAGTGAGATGGTGATATGGTGAAACAGCGAGGCGGTGAGGTGGTGATATGGTGAAACAGCGAGGCAGTGAGATGGTGATATGGTGAAAAAGAGAGGCAGTGCGATGGTGATATGGTGAAGCAGTGACATAGCGAGGTGGTGTATTCAAACAAACGAGTTGAGGCTTTCTGTATCAACTTCATACTGACTTTTACAGACTTTTACAGTAGTTTTCTTGCTCAATTGTCAATTGCGTTAAATGCAAACCTGCCTGAAAGCACCACTCTTTGTGCTAACTACACGGTGTTTGGGTGAATGCACCCTTCATCAGTTGAGTTCCAGGATCACTGTACACATGATGTAGTGCTCTTTGAGACTTAACACTACTAGGGTCTAGGGGTAGACACTAAATGTAATTTCACACAGTGACAGGTCTCAGTGTCACTACATTTCTACTCTCTCTATCACCTCCTGAGTATTGTGAGCACCAGGCAGCAGTGTTAGTCAATATAGCTCCCTGGCGACAGACTTTTCACACGACTGACTAGGACTAAATCTGTTGTACATAACATGTCTCTCTGTATCTATCTATCTCTCTCACTCTCTCTATCTCTCTCACTCTCTCTCTCCTCCCTCTCTTTTGCCTCTCTGTCGTTCTCCCTCTTTCTCTCAGCCACTCTCGGTTTCACTGTCTCGCACACACACACACACACACACACACACACACACACACACACACACACACACACACACACACACACACACACACACACACACACACACACACACAATACTACGGCAAAAGCCATAGCAACTTGTGCTGGGCTTGCACCATTCAACAGCTTGCAAGGCTGAAGAATTGACCGTCACTATTCAGCCTGGTCTACACCATACAGCTATTTGAAGTGACTTTTTCTGGCCAGTGAATCCCTATTTTTGGTTTTTTCATTTTTTCACGCACACACATCACACCCCATACACTGGCATGCACTGGCTGTTGGTAACCACCCAGGAGAATGAAAGAAAAGTCAGAAAAGGTCTGAGAAAGAGAAGAAAGACATGTGTGACCATAATCGTCGGGAATCAAACCCGCAACCCATCGATTGGAAATCGCTGCACATACCACTGCACCATACGGGACACACACACACACATATACATACACACACACACTCACATACACACACACACACTCACACACACACACACACACACACACACACACACGCACACACACCTCAGACCTCAGACCTGCCCATTGCGGAAGCGATGATAGCGAACAGCTATGTTAGACATAGCAACTTGTGCTGGGATTACACCATTCAACAGTTTGCAAGGCTGATTGACCGCCACACACACACACACACACACACACACACACACACACACACACACACACACACACACACACACACAGGCACACACACACACGCGCACGCGCGCGTATACTAATTATTATGATGCACACAAACATGGAGTCAAGGCGGAGTGGCTACTACGGTTGGAATTGATCAAGCAATGGCCAGGCCAGTTCAGGATGATAAGCAACATGACTGTCATATTCCATTTTATGTTCCACTACGCTCGATGTGATGTTATAGTTACGGTTGCCAGCTGCAAGGACACGACAACACGTGAGCACTGGCTATCCACTATAGAGTTCTGTAACAGAAATCTGAATTGGACTCTCAGGTACGAGAAAGCACACACACACACACACACACACACACACCACACACACACACACACACACACACACACACACACACACACACACCCGTCCTGTCCTGTAGAGCAACTGCCACAGGGGTCACGTGGGCCCCGGAGGGGCATCAGAGAGGAAGATGGAGCACGCAGCCTGATGACGCCGGAGATGGTGGGGCAAACGGAACCGGCGAGAACACACGCATACATGGCTGAACGAATTACGCTGCTGGGCAGTCGGGCGTGGGCCAGTCCTGGAGCACTGGTGACGACCGCGGCCTTGCACAGACCGAAAGATGCACAGCAGGCATCCTGCACATAGACTTGCCGGGGCTGGGGAGGCTGAGGCTGAGGTGCGGAACAGCGGTGAACAGCTAGACCACCCTTGCTTCGATACCAACGCCCACAATCTCCACAGTGGCAAGCCCCTCGCTGCTCAGCAATGGGCTTTGCCCGCTCAACCACACATTTGTGGCGAGCACGATCTCCAGGGCGCGAGAATGACCGATTGCAATCCGCACATACCACTGGGTCAGGCTCAGGCACACTCTCCACAGGCTCGGCGTACACACATACACACACACACACACACACACACACACACACACACACACACACCTGTCCTGTCCTTTAGACCCACTACCACTAGGGTCACGTGGGCCCCGGAGGAACCCACGTGCACACACACACACACAAACACACACCTTTGAACCTGACCTTTGACGCCCCATCTCCAGGTGAGGCTTCAAATCGCCACTTCTCCTAAACGCTCTGCCGCATGCGCAGTGAAAGTCCTTCGATACCGGGGGAGGAAGACGATGTTGATGGACCCACCTGTGCCAATCCGATCGATCTTGTGCGAGCAGATACCACTCGGACTCCGGAATATCCAGTGAGCACAGATCACCGACAATCGGGCCTCGCCAACGCTTCTTTGGCCCATGCCGTGACATACACACAGACACACACACACACACCAACAAACACACACACACCAACAAACACACACACACCAACAAACACATACGAACACACAATGGTCGCATAAACTCATGCTCCCTCTCTGTCACCCTCAAACTCTTTCACGCACTCACATACGCTCACACATAATTATACACTTTTTCGCTGTCCGTGGATCTGATTTCCAAAGACCCTGTACGCCCGTCCCAAGAGAAGAACGCAAATAGACAAAATGCACTGCATGTACAACAAACTGTTTTTTCTTACAGCGATAATAGCGGACAAGATGTGCATAAAACGGATCAAGACTTACGCCAGATAACTGTCCAGAGCGTACTCCTTTGTCAGGCTATAGAACCAGTGAAAGCCGGTAACTGTTCCTTCGGTAAGGTTGAACGAAGAATGGAGTGTTTCCAGGTAGGAGTTCTTCAGTTGACAGAAATTAGCCGCCAAACACACCACACAGTCACTAACCCACGAATCATCATAAGACTGATGACATCATAAGACTGATGACATCATAAGACTGATGGCACGTCAACCACTATTACATGTACATGTAGCTATAATTTGCCGAAAGTAAAATTGAAAAGGGAAAAGCGATCACTTCGGCATTCTTGACTCTCAAATACCCATGTCTGGCATATTATTCTGAAGAAGATGTTAGTAAAACTTCGGCGATACTTGGGGAATTATGTGTCGACCCCTACTTGGGAGCTCGCGCCTTTCCTGCCGACTTGACTGCTCACTTGACTGACTTACGACTGCCATACAGAGCACACGAGAAGTCCATTTAACCTTCTACTCGGCAAGCCTGCCAGAAAGCACCACTCCTTGCTCAATACACAGTGTTTCTGGGTATTCTCCCCTCATCAGTTGAGCTTGAGAAGGCTGAGGAAGATTGTGCCTGAAGAGCACCACTTATACGTACTGGTGTATAGTGCTCTCCAGGCACAAACATCACCAGGGATACAAACTTACAGAGACGCTCCGTTTCCAGAACGACAAACACCGGAACACCGGAGTGAGAATTTAAGTCGGCAGGAAAAGCGCGAGCTCCCACATTAGGGAGCAACATACAATTCCAATGGCATATTCTGCACAAGGAATATGAAAAGTTACCCAGACACCCAGAGCAGGGTTAGCCTTTACCAAGGAGTTTGATTACCCCCCCCCCCCCCATCCCCAGCCGTAGACAACCTAGTCGGCTGAAAACTATCCACTCGTTAGTTTTCAGACAGTTTGTTTGCAAGCGGCTAAAAAAAAATGAATTCTAATTACCTCACACTGTCCAATGAGTGCTAGTAGTGCCAAACTCTAACCTGCGATGAGAGATACATGTATGACTACGGTATGAATACGTTTTCTAAAGCAACTCTGAATTCAAATGTGTCAATACTTCTTTTTTTTCTCAATGTTTTTTAAAATAGAACACAGAGGCAAGTAATTATTTGATTCTCATGGCAGTGTTTGGGCAACTTGTTCTCTTCACCGTCTGTGTCAATGATTTATTTAGGATGATCATGAGGACTAGGAGTGGTTGTTGTTGTTTGTTCTTTCAACCAGCATATTCCCAGACATGTAGTCATGTATGTGATCTAGTCCAGGATTACAGCTAGTCACACATGCTTTACGTCCTGTTCTTCTCACGCACCACACAACACAATCACGTGATGGCGCTTTGTCAGCTTGCACGACTGACAATCATACATGTATATGTACATGGACTGAGTGCGTGAAAACACTTTGACGTCATGTTTCCATGGTTATGGGTATCAGGTGAAGGGACTGTACATTTTATACCATACTTGCTATAGACTATACTAGTACCTCTGCTCAGCGGCCTCTGCCTTGGCACTTACACGTCACGTGACTGTACGAGCACAGCATGACTACATGATTGTAGTCTAGGCATTTCTCAAATCGGCACAATTTTGTCGCCTAATCGGCTTTTCGATCGGCTAAGAAAATGTCCAAATTCGGCCATATTATGAGCCCCAAAGTCAGAATTCGGCCCAAAGCAGTAGTTGAAGTCACCTCTCGCAGTGTGGATGTAAATGTACGTTTACACGCACTCTCTACAGGCTCTAGAACATACGTTTTCGGCGAATTAAGCGTGAAA
>NC_088645.1:4696403-4703903 GCF_964019385.1 Sycon ciliatum
GTGTGTGTGTGTGTGTGTGTGTGTGTGTGTGTGTGTGTGTGTGTGTGTGTGTGTGTGTGTGTGTGTGTGTGTGTGTGTGTGTGTGTGTGTGTGTGTGTGTGTGTGTGTGTGTGTGTGTGTGTGTGTGTGTGTGTGTGTGTGTGTGTGTGTGTGTGTGTGTGTGTGTGTGTGTGTGTGTGTGTGTGTGTGTGTGTGTGTGTGTGTGTGTGTGTGTGTGTGTGTGTGTGTGTGTGTGTGTGTGTGTGTGTGTGTGTGTGTGTGTGTGTGTGTGTGTGTGTGTGTGTGTGTGTGTGTGTGTGTGTGTGTGTGTGTGTGTGTGTGTGTGTGTGTGTGTGTGTGTGTGTGTGTGTGTGTGTGTGTGTGTGTGTGTGTGTGTGTGTGTGTGTGTGTGTGTGTGTGTGTGTGTGTGTGTGTGTGTGTGTGTGTGTGTGTGTGTGTGTGTGTGTGTGTGTGTGTGTGTGTGTGTGTGTGTGTGTGTGTGTGTGTGTGTGTGTGTGTGTGTGTGTGTGTGTGTGTGTGTGTGTGTGTGTGTGTGTGTGTGTGTGTGTGTGTGTGTGTGTGTGTGTGTGTGTGTGTGTGTGTGTGTGTGTGTGTGTGTGTGTGTGTGTGTGTGTGTGTGTGTGTGTGTGTGTGTGTGTGTGTGTGTGTGTGTGTGTGTGTGTGTGTGTGTGTGTGTGTGTGTGTGTGTGTGTGTGTGTGTGTGTGTGTGTGTGTGTGTGTGTGTGTGTGTGTGTGTGTGTGTGTGTGTGTGTGTGTGTGTGTGTGTGTGTGTGTGTGTGTGTGTGTGTGTGTGTGTGTGTGTGTGTGTGTGTGTGTGTGTGTGTGTGTGTGTGTGTGTGTGTGTGTGTGTGTGTGTGTGTGTGTGTGTGTGTGTGTGTGTGTGTGTGTGTGTGTGTGTGTGTGTGTGTGTGTGTGTGTGTGTGTGTGTGTGTGTGTGTGTGTGTGTGTGTGTGTGTGTGTGTGTGTGTGTGTGTGTGTGTGTGTGTGTGTGTGTGTGTGTGTGTGTGTGTGTGTGTGTGTGTGTGTGTGTGTGTGTGTGTGTGTGTGTGTGTGTGTGTGTGTGTGTGTGTGTGTGTGTGTGTGTGTGTGTGTGTGTGTGTGTGTGTGTGTGTGTGTGTGTGTGTGTGTGTGTGTGTGTGTGTGTGTGTGTGTGTGTGTGTGTGTGTGTGTGTGTGTGTGTGTGTGTGTGTGTGTGTGTGTGTGTGTGTGTGTGTGTGTGTGTGTGTGTGTGTGTGTGTGTGTGTGTGTGTGTGTGTGTGTGTGTGTGTGTGTGTGTGTGTGTGTGTGTGTGTGTGTGTGTGTGTGTGTGTGTGTGTGTGTGTGTGTGTGTGTGTGTGTGTGTGTGTGTGTGTGTGTGTGTGTGTGTGTGTGTGTGTGTGTGTGTGTGTGTGTGTGTGTGTGTGTGTGTGTGTGTGTGTGTGTGTGTGTGTGTGTGTGTGTGTGTGTGTGTGTGTGTGTGTGTGTGTGTGTGTGTGTGTGTGTGTGTGTGTGTGTGTGTGTGTGTGTGTGTGTGTGTGTGTGTGTGTGTGTGTGTGTGTGTGTGTGTGTGTGTGTGTGTGTGTGTGTGTGTGTGTGTGTGTGTGTGTGTGTGTGTGTGTGTGTGTGTGTGTGTGTGTGTGTGTGTGTGTGTGTGTGTGTGTGTGTGTGTGTGTGTGTGTGTGTGTGTGTGTGTGTGTGTGTGTGTGAGTGCGTGCGTGCGTGCGTGCGTGCGTGCGTGCGTGCGTGCGTGCGTGCGTGCGTGCGTGCGTGCGTGCGTGCGTGCGTGCGTGCGTGCGCGCGCGCGCGCGCGCGCGCGCGCGCGCGTGCGTGCGTGCGTGCGTGCGTGCGTGCGTGCGTGCGTGCGTGCGTGCGTGCGTGCGTGCGTGCGTGCGTGCGTGCGTGCGTGCGTGCGTGCGTGCGTGCGTGCGTGCGTGCGTGCGTGCGTGCGTGCGTGCGTGCGTGCGTGCGTGCGTGCGTGCGTGCGTGCGTGCGTGCGTGCGTGCGTGCGTGCGTGCGTGCGTGCGTGCGTGCGTGCGTGCGTGCGTGCGTGCGTGCGTGCGTGCGTGCGTGCGTGCGTGCGTGCGTGCGTGCGTGCGTGCGTGCGTGCGTGCGTGCGTGCGTGCGTGCGTGCGTGCGTGCGTGCGTGCGTGCGTGCGTGCGTGCGTGCGTGCGTGCGTGCGTGCGTGCGTGCGTGCGTGCGTGCGTGCGTGCGTGCGTGCGTGCGTGCGTGCGTGCGTGCGTGCGTGCGTGCGTGCGTGCGTGCGTGCGTGCGTGCGTGCGTGCGTGCGTGCGTGCGTGCGTGCGTGCGTGCGTGCGTGCGTGCGTGCGTGCGTGCGTGCGTGCGTGCGTGCGTGCGTGCGTGCGTGCGTGCGTGCGTGCGTGCGTGCGTGCGTGCGTGCGTGCGTGCGTGCGTGCGTGCGTGCGTGCGTGCGTGCGTGCGTGCGTGCGTGCGTGCGTGCGTGCGTGCGTGCGTGCGTGCGTGCGTGCGTGCGTGCGTGCGTGCGTGCGTGCGTGCGTGTGTGTGTGTGTGTGTGTCACGGTGCGTGTGTGTGTGTGTGCGTGTGTGTGACGAAAGTGCTCCGTGAATAGGGTCCAGCGGATAATGCCGGCATTATATTCGGCAGTATACGACTATTCGAGCATCAGAGCATTATGAAGCATTAGAAAGGAACAAAATGAGCATTATGTGAGGGTTGAGCGGCATAACGAGTTTCATAGTGGATAATATCGGGAAATACCAGGTTTTTGGCAACCATCGGCTACAATCATGATCATGAGATGTTGTCTGATGATTGGTTTTTGCCATGAAACTCTGAGTAACAACGAAACAGCCCTACTTTACTCCTTTTGTGTACCTCTTGCAAGGGTCCAGCGGATTCTGCCGGCAGAAAAATTGGCAGAATTCGGTACTTTTTCTGGTAAGTTTCATGCATGTTTGGTATGTGGATAAAGAAATGGAGCAGAATTCGAGGAATTGCCTGCCATAAGGTTTGTATGGTTCTGCAAATTTTACTCCTTTTCGAGCAGAATCTGCCACTTTTTCGAGCAGAATCCGCCGGTCCCTACCTCTAGCGTACTACGCTCCGCCCATTCCGGTCATTTGAGCACTATGCATTGTACGGTACCGGCGCATGACTTTGTGATTGTGTAGACACGTAACACCTTCAGCACTAACGCTACATAACTATTGCTACATAAAGAACTTATGATTGTAGCGATGTGGTCAGGTAAATGTATACAAGCCATTTCTGAAGCATGCCCAACCGAGGCCGAGGCTGTTCAAGTGACACAAATCCGGAGAAATTATTTACGAGGTTTCTTTTACTTTTAGACTAATGGAGAGCTATTGAGGAGACGTACGCGAAGTGAATATCAAACAGACGAAGAAGAGTTTTCTAGTTGTACCAGAGTCTCTGGCGATAGCATCTCTAGCGATACTGAAGTAAACACTGATGTATTGCTAAATTTGGACCAGGATGAAGGAGCGGCTATAAACAGAAAGAGCTCGTTCCAAATGAACTGCCTTTGCCGAGTCCAGCTCAGGAGGCTCGAAAAGAACTATAATTTCTCATGGACTCTGACAGTACCAAGTCGATTGCTCAGCAGCGCCTGTCTTACTTTCCTGATGAAGCACGTACAGTTAGTTGTGGACGGTTGTAATGCCAGGCCTACAGTCAAATGCTATCAGAAAGGAAGAGTATTGTGGCAAGCCATACGTCTACACACCATCTCAAAGAGAAGATGAGAGCACAAGCAAAGGATGTAGAGTGGCAAAATAACTTCTGACCACGTGTTTTCAGGATTTCCGCAAATGGGAGGGCTCTCCATCTGAGATCGGATCTCAGGAGCTGGCCTCACGTCTGGTGTTTCAGATGAAGACATTATTCACAGAGTGGACGCAGTGACAGCTTGTCTGCAGTCAGGAATACTATTTGCCAAGATTAACTTCATCCCAACAATGAATGACTACCTGCAATAATGGTTTCATCTCTCACTACATGGATAATTAGGGGAAAGATTTGATACACCGACTATTCTGCCACAACCCTGCATCAAAGTTAGAATGTAGAGCAATCAATGGAGAAGCGATCATGTCTTATAGTGCTAAGAAGTGGTGGAGCTCGTGAGAGATAAGGTAGCAATTTCAGATGCAGGTCGACGATATGCATAATTTCCTGGAAGTTTGACAAAGTGCAGACTTTCTTCCATTTTTGTCCCAAACCTAGAGCATTATATCCCTTGCTGAAGCATTATAATCAGCATTATAAGGCAGTTTTTGGAGTATTATGGTTAGCATTATACGAACATTTTCGGAGCATTATCCGCTGGACCCTATCCGTGAACAGTTGTCATTGATATTGTGTTACTATTTTTGTCACACAGAACAACAAGGTGCAAGGCTGGTGTTAGGCATCTGCGGATAATGCTGGCAGAAAAATTGGCAGAATTCGGTACTTTTTCTGGTAAGTTTCATGCATGTTTGGTATGTGGATAAAGAAATGGAGCAGAATTCGAAGAATTGCCCGCCATAAGGTTTGTATGGTTCTGCCAATTTCACTGCTTTTCGAGCAGAATCTGCCACCTTTTCGAGCATTATCCGCACACCCCTAGCTGGTGTACAGGTATGTGTACATTGAAGAACATTGCCATGGTAACATGGTCACTGTTGTTGGGTTTTTTGTTTAGAACATCAACCCCCTCTTTGACGAGCAAAAACAAAGTGATACAGCTTGTGTTGATGTTTAGCAAAAGAAGAACAGAAGAAAACTGAGCCAAAATGTACTGTGCTGGGAAACACGCCCCAGGGCAGCTGACACGGTCAAGGAAAGAAAGGACATATTTATGTAGTACCGTAAAGTACCGCCAGAGCGCCCCGTCTCGCGAGAGCGCCCCACCTTGATTTTACAGGCAGAGAAAGGAAAATCGTATGGCAGAGTGCAACGAAGTCTGTACGATGTGAGAATCTTAGTGTACTAAGGTCACGCTTGGCAGGGTTTTGTGTGGAGCTTGTGTCCGCTCCAAGGTACGGATTGACTGCAAAACGTGCAATATGTGTACAAGGTTCATGTCGTATGACCTACAGACAGCAGACCACCTCCACAATACGACCACGAAAGGACGAGATGGTGGGGCGCTCTGGCGGTACTTTACGGTATACGTATTAGATAAGACTTGTTATGTACAAACACGGTTTTTAGTTTTCCAGCATATTACAAGGTGGTGGAGCACCGTGTTGGGAAGTAGTGCGTGTTTCCCAACACGGTGTTCCACCACATTGTATTATGCTGTCAAACTAAAAAGCGAGTTTTTTTTGTTTCGTTTTGTTTTTGTTTTTTACTAAGGCCACAGCTTCCAATCATGACATGCAAAGCAGCGGTGCAGCATCGCAGGAAAGAATCGTGGACGTGGTGACGGGGTCTGATGTGCTCCACCGTCCTAAGATCTCGGCTTCACTGCACGGCAATCGCGTCGAAAGAAAACGGGGAGCTAATAATTATCGGGAGATGGGGGGGGGGAGAAGGAGAGTGATAGAGAGAGAGAGACAGAGAGAGAGAGAGAGACAAAAGAGAGACAGAGAGAGAGAGAGAGAGAGAGAAGAGAAGAGAGAGAGAGAAGAGAGAGAGAGAGAGAGAGAGAGAGAGAGAGAGAGAGAGAGAGAGAGAGAGAGAGAGAGAGAGAGAGAGAGAGAGAGAGAGAGAGAGAGAGAGACAGAGAGACAGAGAGAAGAGAGAGACGGAGAGAGAGACGGAAGAGAGACACAGAGGAGAGACGGAGGGAGAGACAGAGAGAGAGACAGAGGGAGAGACAGAGAAGAGAGAGAGAGACCGAGAGAGAGACGAGGCGAGACAGAGAGAGACAAAGGTACAGAGAGACAAATATACAGCCTCGGAGAGTGAGAGAGAGAGAGACAGAGAGACAGAGACAGAGACAGCCAGCCAGACAGACAGAGAGACAGAGAGAGAGAGAGAGAGACAGAGAGAGAGAGACAGAGAGACAGAGAGACAAAAATACAGCCTCGGAGAGAGATAGATAGATAGATAGATAGATAGATAGATAGATAGAGAGAGAGAGAGAGAGAGAGAGAGGAGAGAGAGAGAGAGAGAGAGAGAGAGAGAAGAGAGAAGAGAGAGAGAGAGAGAGAGAGAGAGAGAGAGAGAGAGAGAGAGAGAGAGAGAGAGAGAGAGAGAGAGAGAGAGAGAGAGAAGAGAGAGAGAGAAAGAGAGAGAGAAGAGAGAGAGAGAAGAGAGAGAGAGAAGAGAGAGAGAGAGAGAGAGAGAGAAGGAGAGAGAGAGAGAGAGAGAAGAAGAGAGAGTAAGTTACTTTATAAAGACAGGTAAGTCTAAAAATGAGGACTGAGACCTCTACAACAGGTTTTTTACGCCTGAAAGCAGGTGCATGATTTAACAAGCAGGTTGTCAGTCTAGATTTTATGCGCAGATGGAGAAAAAGCGCAGAATTTTTGTAATGAGATGAAAAGCAGAAATAATAAGAAATAATAAGAAAAGATGAAATGAAGCCTGCTCACAACCTCGCCCAGCCTTGCGAACTGGGTATGGTGGATTAAGAACCCGGTTCAACGCTCTCCACTCAAGGTGTTCACAGCAACTGATAGGAACTCATATGGGGAAATTATAGAAAAGAAATAATAAGATAAAGAGAATAAATTTCAACGCACCTCAATAAACGGAGCCCCACATACAGTACCTCAGAAAAGTGGCTCTTCCGACCAGTGTTTTTGTTGACGTCGCAACCAGATGATGTAGCTGCTTCGCAGTGACGTCTTACTGCACAAATTACAAATAAATTTTATTCTTCGATTAGAAAACCCAAGCGCTTTCAGAGCCCTCCGAAGAGAGTCCGGGATGAAACCACGCACACCTACCTCAACCGAAAAAGAAACGACCTGCCACCCGTTAGCTCGGCATTGATCGGCCAGATCCGCATACCGCCTGTCCTTCCGCGAGTTACTGACACTGAATCTGTCCTCAGCACAAACTGTCAACTCCATCCAGAATACAATCCTACGACTCGTAGAGCACAGAACTATATCTGGTCTTAGGGTGGTAAGTGCAACACAGCTAGGGAAAGAAATCTTTGCACTAACTGAGTCGACAAGAAGTTTCCAGTCTGAGGCCGCTGACAGAGATCAGTCGTAACCAACTTTCGTCTGGGCTGAACGCGAACTGGCTTCTCTCCCGCCTTGCAAAACGAGATGAAGTCTATTATTATTATTATTATTTTGCTTGTTCGCGTTGGCATCAACCTGCATAAAGCAGGTATATAGCCTTCGCTTAAGCTGCCATAAAAAAAGAAAGCTCATCCTAAGCGAGAGGGCTAGAGGAAAAGATAACGATAACGAGATACAGAATACAAAGAAATACAATGAGTTAAACATACGTATACAGTTCTAAACAAAACAGAGCAGAGCCGAAGTTACTAATCGGAGTGACAAATGCGTTGGTTCCGATTGATCCATCAATCGACAAAGGGACTAATCCGTTAATATTGCAACGTAGAAAC
>NC_088645.1:4708903-4726403 GCF_964019385.1 Sycon ciliatum
TATTGAATGCAAACAAGAACATGGTAAGCAACAAACGCACCGGAGAGAAGCGAGAAAATTTAATGGCAACTAATCTCGAGAGAAGTGGGCTTCCCACACTGCCTGTAAGAAATGAATAAGACTTACAGGTAGGTAATGGCCCGGGGCTGTGGAAGTACAATGATGTCATGTACATGAATTGATTGTACCTCTGGTTACATGACAACAGTGCGCGTGGCCATCGGCTCATCGGTAGGGACCGGCGGATTCTGCTCGAAAAGGTGGCAGATTCTGCTAAAAAAGAAGTGAAATTGGCAGAACCATACAAACCTTAGGGCGGGCAATTCCTCGAATTCTGCTCCATTTCTTTATCCACATACCAAACATGCATGAAACTTGCCAGAAAAAGTACCGAATTCTGCCAATTTTTCTGGCGGCAGAATCCGCCGGATCGCGGACCCTACTCATCGGTAGCTCGTGATCGCACAGACCAAAAATAAGCTTCGAGGTGCCCGCGCATGTGGTCATTTATTATAACTCATCAGCATCTGGAGATCTTGACCATCGGTGGCAGATGCTCAGGTGTGACTGACAAAGAGGGTTTTCCTCAAGCGTGAGAAGTTCAACTACAGTAGAACCTACGACTAACGACCACCCCTTGGGACGAGAGAAAGCGGTCATATTGCCAGGTGCGTGTTTACCAGTACATGTACATGCAATTATGAATAAAGTTTCAGGGATGTTAATATTATTGTGAAAGCGGTC
Source organism: Sycon ciliatum (assembly GCF_964019385.1). Classification (NCBI taxonomy): domain Eukaryota; kingdom Metazoa; phylum Porifera; class Calcarea; order Leucosolenida; family Sycettidae; genus Sycon; species Sycon ciliatum. The sequence continues at coordinate 4,709,648 of NC_088645.1, forward strand.
TTTAGTAGCAGTTGCTCCTTAAGTTAGAGGTTTGCACCAGACTTGTGAGGTCTGCATTCACCACTAAGGTGTAAAGGCATGGTGGTGGCCTGCGGAAGCGAAGGCTATAGCTCGTGTGTTTCTGAATATTCAAGTGATGCTAACGCGGATCCCGCGAATATTATTATTATTACATTGCACCAGACAACCATACTAAGTATTTAATAGAGGTTTGCACCAGACAACCATAATTATTATGAATGTGAGACCGTCCGTGCCTGGCGAAGTGGTCTGTAGTAGCAGGCTGGTCGCTAGTCACGGTGGTCTTTAGTTACAGGGTTAACAGTACTGTACTGTACTGTACTGTACTGTACAGTACAGTACAGTACAGTACAGTACAGTACAGTACAGTACAGTACAGTACAGTACAGTACAGTACAGTACAGTACAGTACAGTACAGTACAGTACAGTACAGTACAGTACAGTACAGGACAGTACAGTACAGTACAGTACAGTACAGTACAGTACAGTACAGTACAGTACAGTACAGTACAGTACAGTACAGTATAGTACATGTATTATGCTTTCATGGATGCTCGCATTATGCTCACAAAATCCTCATACTATTATGCTTTGGGATTCGGGGATACGTATTCACTTTGTTGTACAATCATGTACAAGTACTGTTTTGACGGCTACAGATCATACACCTCGGCGAGGATCGACACTCATGAATTGCTGTGGTGTTGGCTCGAAGAGCACTGGATTATTCCGACAAACTACAATACATGCAAAGAAAAACTCTCTCGAAACAAAAAGGCAGCGCAGCCAAACAAAGGTACAGCTAAAACCTCATGCCGCACGCACAAGAACACAACAACCAAAAAAGGCTACACGGTGCCAAGGCTGGCTCAGCGAAACCGACCGCAGCGGAACCTAAAAGGTAGCCCACTGTACAACTTCGATATTACATCAGGCATCAAGGTGCCTCCAAGGGGAGCACATGAAGACAGTAAGATGCCAGGAGATAAAGGTCAAATCACAGAAAACCGACAGCATGACCGCAATGGCAATCAGGAAGAGAAAGCAGATCGCAACTGAACATGACATGAACGTGTAGACTGAACTCCGTGGCATTCTCGCCACGCCAAGTACCGTACAAGTATTTACGAAGCTTCAAGGTTCGGAAAATGTTTCGTACTTGCAAGTGGCCATAAGTGCAGCAAATACATGAGCATCCCCATACCATACCAATTTGCCCATGCCTGCTAAAAATCAACATATTTGAACAGATAACCTACGTGGAGATAATAATTTTAATATAGCTATGAATAGGATGAAGGCCGCAGACATCACGCAACTACGTTACTCGTTTGACATGTATTACTGTGTATTTTATAACAAAAATATTATTGAAAACCCAGAATCGATTTTCTCGTTCCTATCATCAGTGGGAAAAACGGAACTAAGGATACAACCAAAGAAACTGAAGTTAAGTACTGTAAATAGAAAGCTGAGCGCTGTATGTCCGGTTCGTTGACGACTCGTTTACGTATTTTGATTCCACGGAGCGGTGCGACCACTTTCTTCATCATCTGAATAGCTTACATCCGTGTCTAAAATACACATGCGAGCATGAGCACGACAATAAACTCTCGTTTCTTGACGTATTGGTTGAGAAATCGAATGATGATATCATTACCTCCGTATACAGAAAGCCCACGTTCACCGGGCAGTATATTGTGTATGATTCGTACTGCTCCTACCAGTACAAAGTGAATTTGGTGCGGAACTTAGTTGACAGGGCACGGCGCATTAACTCGCCAAGTAAACTCAGCGAGGAGTTCCAATACTTAAAGTCTGTGTTTCTAAAGAACGGACACCCTGAAGATGTACTCAATAAACTAATGAAAACAGCAGACAAATCGAAAGAAGTGAGTGTTGGTCCTGCTCGATGCCCAATTTATCTTTGTTTGCCTTGGAAAGGATACACATCGCTGACCATGTGCCGCGCAGTCAAGACGCTAGTAATGAAAACATACTTCGCAGCACATTTCATTCCTGTATTCACGACGATACGTGCGTTCATGGTGAGGAAGGACGTCCTACCATCCCATCTTTTGAGCCATTTGGTTTACCAATTTGAGTGCCGGAATTGTGGTAGCCGGTACGTTGGTAGGACCCTTCAACACCTGACCGCACGTATCAAACAGCATGTACCGCTGCAAATTCTACCGGATGTAGCTAAATCCAAGCGGCCGAAGCGTGGCCGACCGCGCAAGAACCCACCCCCTGTGCCAGTGGTACAGACTGAGCCAACACAAAATGCGGTGCCGTGTGGGAGAGCTAGGCTGCCCAAGTTGCCAACTCCAGCAGCACCACCGTCGCCCTTGCCACCACCAGAACCGCCACCGGCTCTTCTTGTGGCGGGGGCTGGGGTGGACCCACCTACACTCGCGCTGGCATCACCAACTCTCACACGAATTGCCACGCCGCCCACATTAATCCAGAGACCTCGGAGGGCAACAGCAAACTACTCCACAGAGATCTATGCCAGAAACGGCCAAGGACCGCGCGTTGTGGACAGTACCAACAGGAGGAGGGTCGAGCAGTACCATGAGCCAGTGAGTGAAGAGGATCTAGAGGAACAAGTCCGCTCACGGGACGAGCAGCTAGCAAATGGGAGACAAGTGGTCTGTACTGAAACGGAGGATGAGACGGATGATCAAAGGATGGAAGAGGAATTGGATGACGAAACGGTTGGTGAGGAGACAGAGGACGAGGCAGATGATGGTGGTGATGATGATCGTGAGGATGACGAGCGGAGCGAGGAAGGGGACGATGAGATGGACGAGGAGGAGTCGGGCGGGAAGGAGCGAGATGAGGCGGATGAATGTGTTGATCGTAAGAAGTGAGCTGTGTATCTACACTTGTCATCTCGTCCTGACTGTCTTGGTGTGTATGATGACTCTCATGTTTCTGTACTGTGTCGTGCGCGTAATGTCCAGCAGTTGAAAGTCCTAGAGGCAGTTTGTATACGTATTCATAAGCCTGTTTTGTGTAAGCAGAAAGAGCACATTGTTGCACTGAAGTTGTATTCGTAGGTTGACACTTCGTTCAGTGCCTTCTCGCCTTTGGTTATGTAATCTTGTTACCTTTTTTGCGTTTCCTCTAGTGGTTTTATTGCACTTGTATCTTGATGTTATTTCTAACACCTTTCTATTTACAGTACTTAACTTCAGTTTCTTTGGTTGTATCCTTAGTTCCGTTTTTCCCACTGATGATAGGAACGAGAAAATCGATTCTGCGTTTTCAATAATATTTTTGTTATAAAATACACAGTAATACATGTCAAACAAGTAACGTAGTTGCGTGATGTCTGCGGCCTTCATCCTATTCATAGCTATATATTTGAACAGAGAAAACATTTTGAAACTCGGAAAGTGCAATAACTAGGTACAAAACTGACAGAGTACTGAGACCTTCGAGGTCCTGACACCAGTAACAATCGACATTCTTTGTTCCGTTGGGACTGTAGTATTTGCTCGTTTTCGTCGCGCTTGCCTTCCCCTCTTTGGTCTTTCCGTAACCTTGAACCTTCCAAGTTGGAAGGCTGTCGGTTAGCGCTACGGCGATGTGTTGAAGCTAGGTGTCAGGACGTCGAATGTCTCAGTACTCTGTCAGAGAAAACATTACTTTTTTTTATTCTTCGGAAAACACTGAATTGAGATAAATATATGACGCCATGCTAGACTAATGACTATGTGGAAGGTAATACTGTATACCAGTGTAATGAGAGTTCTTCTATTCATTAGTTTACTTCTTTTGTAATCGATTTTTTCATTGCCAACAAGTCAACCTCACCCTGCGAATAACCAGCCCCTCTTTCCCTCAGCTCCACCTCCATCATGACCAAACAATCAACTGTGCCTCCTAAATTAACTCTTACTCTTAGAGTAATATCCACTTACTAGATCAAGTGCATACACCGGTATCGATATTTACAATGATACGTGTATTTGTCGATAAGATTATAGCCTGCATAGTCGTGGCTGGTAAACTCAAAATACCATGGCTTCGTATCATGCATAATGTCCATGTACATGTGCGCGGACTACCCGTCCATATCTCGTCCGCCGCCCCGAAATGCCTGATAAAGGCTGATTCACACGATCTTCTCAGTGCTACATGTATGGTATGATCGGTATCAGCTTGGGAAAGAACTTTGAAGAAAACGAGTTCGACGTTAGTAAAACGGTGATTCCTGAAGAAAAAAAAGAGGATTTGAACATGTTTTCGTACAACAGTACGAAAACTTGTTCAAATCCTCTTTTTTCCATCGCTATTTCTCCTTACTCCGGATACATGTAACCTTGGTTACTTTGCAATGACAATGTATTTCTTCTGTCCTCCTTATTGGCATTGCGCATGGACTCTTGTCGAGCTAGTCTTGATGTTATCCGTAGTTTGTCCAACGCTGGCACTGACTTACTCTATTATGATTGTACATGACCATTGTACTGTACAAGACTTAGTGGAGTGAGAAGGTGCAACACAAGACTGTCATAGCACAATAGATAATACGCTGACATTGGCATGTACTGTGCATGTAGTTACTCTTGCTGTTACCCTTACCACTGATAATACCAGGCCAGGGGCAGGGAGTCCTATAAACCGGTTATGACTCCCTGCTGTGCCCTGTGCCCTGTGCCGTGTGCCCTGTGCCGTGTGCCCTGTGCCCTGTGCCCTGTGCTAGGAGTGGAGAATGTAACAACATACGACCCGTCACCACTGGTCACACCATCATGATGTACAGACCCAGTACACGGCGTGTGCTTCGCCGATATCAAAAAAGTCACTTGCTCACACCGCAAGCCGCAAGAAGGCAGATCCTCACCCCTGGTAACCGTTGCTTTCCTGCCTTTCGCATGTTATAATCGCGGCACTGGAGCGCTTGCGGCGTGACTCCACTACTCTCTTTCCCGCTCCAAACACGAATGAAAGGCCAATACAAGGACTTAGGTCAGCATCCTTCCAAATGCTTGTCCCACTGTTCAAGTTGTACAGTATTGGTATGGCTCCCCCGCACTTACATTTCTACATGTATAGTCAACTTCGCTTATAACCACACTCGGCGGCGGAGCATCAGAAAAGTGTCCTTATTCGCGAAGTGTCGTTATACCCGAAGTCCCATTGTATTACAGTTGGATGGGACTTTGCTCTGGGCATGTAAATTCTGTCGGTATTAGCGAATTGTCGTTATATCCGCAGTCGTTATTAGCGAAGTTGACTGTACGTGACTTAGCATGCGACGTACCGCTCTGCCTGCCAACCGGCTTGCCCCTCCTCCTGATCAGGTGCGAACATCACACAATGAAAAGTCTGTCTTTTGGCAGCTGCTTGTCAAAATCCCAGGCAGCGCACCGTCATCACTGGGAGATGAGTTGTTTTGCAGGCTTGTTGCAAGTACTAATAGTAACAATCTGTAGTAGTTGCAACCTCTAGGCTCTACCTTTACTTGGGAAAAGTAGTTCTACACCGGCTACTGTTGTATACTGCCAGTACAGTACAGTACTGACTACTGGGCTACTGGGCCATGCCAGGGATTACTAGTATGTAGCACAGCTGATGCTCATCATTTGAGGATATACTGCCACTAGGCCCCTCGGCGGGTAATGCTAGTTATTTCAGCTCAAAATGCTTTTAGCATTGCTAGTTATTCGGTCATATAATGCTCGTTAGAATGCTAATTTGGACTTGTAATGCTAGTTGAAAAGGCAATGTGAACCACTCATATGGCATTGTGTCATAATGTAAGTCACACTGCATGGAATACTGCTATTGGAAGTACCTAGTACTTTGAAAGTAGATAATATGGTGATGCTATTTCAAAATGATGTGGAACTGAAGTTGCTATCATGAACTAGCAGTGAATAATAGTAAATCAGAATCCTACGTCGACAGTCTTCAAAGTACTTCGAGGGTGCATACGGAATGTTATTTTGGAAATTTAGTATATTGTGTGGTATGAAAAAGTCCAATATGAGTGATCTAACCCTCGATATGCTTGCTCCTTTGGCTTTGGGCGGTCGTGCGCATGCCTCCACCTCTGCCTCGTTCGCGTCTTCCTTATTATCCTCCTCTGTCTCGTACTCATCTTCCTCCGAAGAATCAGAGACTTCCAATACATTTCCATTTGAAGTTCTCATGGTGCAAGCAAGCCAGCACTGCATGACTCTGTGAAAAGGAAAGACAAGGTTTCTTTCCGTTTCCCATGATGGCATCAACGTGGTACGTCTATACCTAGCAGCTGCCACTAAGATTCGCAACAAGAGACGCATGTTGCGAAGTCAGAGGCTAACGTTTAAGCAAAACTGCCAAAAGCCGCTGGTACAAAGTACAGTGTGTACGGTACGTTGTAGAGCTCCTGTTTTATTCAGTAATGCACACTCATGAAGTGAGAAAATGACACTTTTGGACTCTAATGCTTGTTTTGGCTCCAAATCCGGGTACAATGCTGGAGCATTGCTAGTTCTCAAAACGATGCTCGTAATGCCAGTTACGATGCGAGCATTACCCGCCGAGGACTAAATGCCACATGGATGCAGCTAATGGGGTCACTTGTGCCAGTGGTTGTGAGGCTTACCCGCTCACCCCCACCGTTAGGCGCTGCATCTGCCGCTAGGGTTTATCGGGTGTTAGCGGCCGTCGTGAGTTCCCTTCGGGAACAGATACGATAATTTACTTTTTTACTTTTTTTTACTAAATGCCACTTATAATGCTCAGACTACTCCAAAATGCCAGTTGGAAAGTTGGAAAGTCGATTTAAGAAGGCCGTCTCGGATGAAGGCCAAAGCATAAAAGAAGAAAAACTTTAAAAGCAGTGAGCATGTTGTCTGAAACAATCCACTGAGAAGGTAGATTTGGAACGTCAACTCTCGGGTTCAGATGCACGATTTTCGGAACTGGACCTAGCCAGCTTCATGCATGACACCGTTGTCGACCGGCAATTATGCTTCTAATGCCAATTTTGCATGCGAAATGGTGTTATAATGCCAGCATTATGTCACCTGGAAAAAAGGGACTATAATGCCAGCCATAATGCTAGCATTACCCGCCCATGCCTACCACTAACACCACCACTAAACTATCACACACTTCACGTACAAACTAGCACGCTGGGAACCCCAAGTCATAACATATTAACTGGTTTGAGGGAAAGAGACAAACGGGAAAAGTCTGAAGAAACAATTGACCGTCACCAACAGGACTCGAACCAGGGACCCTCGCTTTTAGCCAGTGTTGCAGTGTGACGTGGTCCCGCAACTGACCATCGTCGGGCAGACCAAAAAAAGATCTGCGTAGTAAACCGTCATCATCCACGATAGGATTGAGAGATGCTTGCTCACTCTTCGCTGGTAGCGGCTTGGACACTGGATACCTCTTCGTCCTCCTCCTTGGCCTCATCCAGCTTCAACCTGTTACTCAGGATCCTCCTGATTTTCCGAATTGTATCCGGTCATTCGATGGTGGCTGGGGAGCTGGACGTCGTACTGGCCAGGCTCGGCCGCCTCGTATTGATCTCGAGAACGTCACTCGCCCTAGTGACGGCTTCCGCAAATTCCTTGTCCAGTACATCCAGTTCCTCAAACAGGCGGGCGTTCATTTCCACCACCTCAGCCAAACTGATGATGGCTTCCACGGCCTGCATTGCTGCTTCCCCCAGCACATCCATGTAAGCCTTGATGATTCCTGACTCTGGCTGTTCGCTCATCGCCGCCACCAGTAACGCCCTCCTGGTGTTCGTGAACTGGGCTTTTGATTTTGCTTTCCTCACCTTGAGGTCGGACTCTACGTGTAAACTCGAAACTGTCCTTTGGTCTGCTCTGGGTGGTACCTCTACTACACCATCCTCTGCTACCAATTGTTGCCGTGTCACGTGGTCCAGCAATTCACCATCGTCGGCCAGACAACAAAAACACAGACTGAAAAACTCCTTCACATCGACATTACCACTCGTTTCAACAAGAACACAAAAGAACACTCCGAACAACGATCATCAAATCGCTGTTCTGAGCAAAACGTGCAGCGCGCGTGCATTTGGCTTGCGCCGCATGCATGCACACAACGTAAGTGGTACGTGGCATAGAGAGAAAATGCAGCGTACAGAAAATGCATGAATCATCGTAGCCATAGAGATACTAAATATGGCGACTGCTAAAGTCCGCGTGCAGCGCGGAGTGCAGGTGCAACGAAAAGAAAAGCCAGAATATTTGAATGCAAAACGAACAGAAACTCACAATCTGCTGAAGTGAAAGAATGAAGAATAGTAGAATAATGATTACGGAGGTGAAACAGTGTCTGTCAGGAGTGCTTGCTAGGCACCGGCGGTTTATGCTCGAAAAGCAGTGAAATTGGCAGAACCATACAAACCTTAAGGCCGAATCCCAATACAACGAACTTGCGACGCGACATTCGACTTGCGACACATGCGACGAGCTGCGACAGCGGCACACGGTTCACAATACTCTTCTTGTTTTCGACATCCCCATGCACCAGTAGTACTATGAACGTGCACTGCACAAGTAGTACTATGCACATGCACTGCACGTGCACCCAGGTAGCCCTTTCCCAAAGATTCTCGCCACTTTTTTCGCAATTTTTCGTTGTTTAGGAAGAAATCGCAAATTTCGCAACTTTCGCAACTTTCTTCTTTTTTGCGAACTATTAATTTTCGCAATTTTTCCGCAACCTTGGCCCCATGGCATGTGGTCAAAAGGTCAAGTCACGGACTGCATGTCGGACAAATGCTCATTTCAGAGAAACAGTAGATGAACGGTAGGTAGGATAATGTGCATTCCCTTTGCCTTGCACTGCAACGATGATGTAGGAAACATGCAACAGGGTGCTCAATTGCAGTATTAGCGAATCCCGGACCTTTGGCACAGCATATGCACGACTGACTGTCCTAGCGACGGATGAAGGCAAAATACTCAGTGCAGGATTTTGGCCGGCAACAATTAGCCACACCGTCCGTAAGTGGCGCTTTGCCGACGGCACCAACGTGACTGAACGTGGTGGTGATAGTTCCTCGTCATAATCATGTTGTCTATGTCTTCCCTCAACTTGCATGCTACCCCATTCTACCCCAGATCAGAATCCGACCTAACGCTGATAACCATGAATTGTCGGTCTCTCGTCAATAAATTAGCTGAACTTTCGATTGTTCTGGAGAGCACTAAGCCAAGTATTGTTTGCCTCACGGAGACCTGGCTGTGCCCATCTGTTTCCGTGCATGTACCGGGCTATTCCTGTTTCAGAAGAGACAGACCAGCACACGAGAACAGAAATGCACACTCTTTCACTAGAGGATATGGTGGTGTCGCCGTGCTTGTCCGGACTGATGCTTTTCAACATATTCTCCACAGACCCGACCTGCAGCGTCAGGGCTGTGAATCTACCTGGGTGGAAGTTAAGTCTCAATGCACCCCTAACCCTATTCTTGTATGTTGCATGTATCGACCCCCTTCCCAAACGGCGGAACAATTGTCCTTCTTCTCGGATATGCTGGTCGATGCTATACAGTCCTCTTGCTATGACGAGTGTGACTTCTTCCTGACGGGGGATTTTAATGCCAAACATAATGATTGGTGCTCTTCTGACTCCACCTCTACAGCCGGTACCAACCTACAGACAGTTTTTTCAATGCTTGGGCTCCAACAACTAGTGAGTTTCCCAACATACACTTCATCACCGGGAGCCAACTCATGTCTTGACTTGTTGGTAACCAACAAACTCCGACATGTCCTCTCAGTCGACCACGCAGCTCCTCTTGGCACATCTGATCATCTGCAGGTTGTTTGTACGCTCAACTATGCATCGTGCTCGACACCACAAGCGACTGCTAAATCGTCCCTCCATCCCCAGGCTCAGTACAGGTATGAACAAGTGTAAACCCGTGTCTGGCAGGTTGTGAATGAAGACTTGTCTAGGTTGGACTGGTCATTACTTCATCGGCATTCTGATGTTAATGATGCCATTGTCCTGTTTGATGCTTTACTACAGTCAGCATTCCATCGTCATCTGTTGCCTTACAAAGTTATTCCGCGGACAGGAGACTACATTAGGCCTCGTCCTACTATGCGGGATGCATCCCGACCCTGGATCACTCCGGACCTCAAGTGTGCTGTGAAACTAAAGCGAGATTTGTATAGCATTTATAGGAAGTATCCAACCAGTGAAAACTTCATTGCCTTGAAGCGCAAGCGTAACGAAGTGAAATGTTTGTCACGTACCCTCCATCGTCAGTATGTACAGTCGGTTCATGCCACCCTGTCTTCCCATGATCGCCCTAGTCTCCATCAATTTCTCCGCCATCTCCGTAAGAACTGTAGTCGGGAGCCGATCCGATCAATGACAGCTTCAGACGGCACGGTAGCAACAGATCCCGCAGACATAGCAGACATATTGAACACGCAGTTTACGTCGTTTAGACTTCCTGACGACCCTACGTGGCCTATACCACCACTCACCCCTTCACCCTCAATACCTGCGTCCCTCCTATCATTGTCGACTGGTACAGCCCAAGTGAGGAAATATCTCCGTAATCTGAAAACTGGCAAGTCCCCTGGTCAAGACGGAATTACCAACGAAGTTTGGAGGGCTCTTGCTCCGTCTGTTGCCTATCCTGTGTCAATTATCTTGAATATGTCATTTCGTGAAGGGAAATTCCCAGCCATGTGGAAAACTGCGGTAGTCGTGGCCACCTACAAAAATAGAGGACCACGCACCACCCCCAGCAACTATCGCCCTATCTCATTGCTCTCTACTTTATCAAAAGTGTGCGAACGTGTTGTATATGACATCATTTATGATCATGTTCGCATTTCACTTTCGCCAGCACAGTCGGGCTTTTGTCGGGGTGACTCCACCAGGTACCAGGTTACCCGCCTCGTGCAAGACATCCACACCGCCCGGAACGCCCATAACCATGTTGGTTTAGTTTTCTTCGATCTCGCCAAGGCCTTCGACACTATTTGGCACAGGGGTCTCTTAGCTAAGCTGCGAACAGTATATCGCATTGATGGCAAGGCTATCGGCTGGCTCTCATCGTATCTCTCTAACCGACATCAGCTTGTACGCCTCTCAACTGTGTTATCGGAGCCTTTACCCGTTACTTCTGGAGTCCCCCAGGGGGTTCAATCCTTGGGCCACTGCTATTTCTCCAGTATATTAATGACCTCCCCGATATTGCCCCTGGTGTCAGCCTTTTCGCTGACGACACAGCTCTACTTTGCTCCAATGCTTGCCCTATACGCCTGCACGAAGCCATGCAAGATAGCATTGGGAAAGTTTTAACCTGGATGCATGATTGGAAGTTGCAGCCAAACGTTGATAAAACGGCAGCTATGTACATTTCCCCTTCTCCCCCTTCCCTGCCACTTTGTTTTCCTTCTTCAAGTGTTGCTATTCGTATTGTTGAAGAGCATAAGCATCTTGGCGTTATTATTGACTCTAAATTGTCGTGGTCACCCCATGTGCAGTATGTCTGCAAGCGCACAAGCTCTATCCTTGGGGCTCTTCAACCCCACTGTAGACATCTTCCTCTTTCTTGCAAACGCTTGTTTTATCGTTGCTATATATTGCCCTTACTTGACTACTGTGATACTGCTTGGTCTGGCATAACTACTACTGTATTGAACAAGCTAGAAACCCATAACCGCATGCTCCTTAAAATCTTATTTAGCAAAGATCGTCGCTTTCCCTCCGCTAGTCTTTACGAAATTGCCAAGATCAGTCCCCTTTCCACTCGACATAAGTACCACCTCTGTGTTCTCATACATAAAATATTACTAAATAAAGTACCCTTGCATATGCAGGCTTATAATTGGTTCTCCGAAACACGGAATACCCGGAACTCACTCAGTCTCCCACGCGCTGCCTCCACCCTATTCACTAGATCCCCGATCTTTGCTGGCTATGTGTTTTGGGCAACATTACCAACGCAGGCCAAGACCAGCACGTCGATGGATAATTTTGTTGCTAAAATCTCTGCTCAATTATAGGTTTCATGTATATCCTGCTGGTTTGTCTCCGCCTTTGCCTTCTTTGCCTCTTATTTGTATTCTTTTATCTGTTTTACTGCTGTGGTTGGCTTTCACCCTTGTCTCAGTTTTATTGGCCGTCATCATGATGTGCCATGAGATAATGATATAAATACAAAATACAAAGATACTGGCATTGTGTAAAGTGGTGATTCACAGCAGGAAGGGATGTACAAGTTTGACTTCTGCTATTTCTGCTCCTTTTTTGGTGGTTTTTGCACAAGAACTCTCCAATTTTAAGTTGCGATATTAGCAACTTTTGAGCTTTTTCTGAAAATATGGTAGCGATTTCAGCAACTAGCCCCTGTTTTGGCAAGGTTGCGAAAAGAAAAAGTTGCGAAACATTCTGGCATCTTTGGGAAAGGGCTACACCCAGGGTCGAAACTGTACTCCATTTGTGTATGTCGCGTGTCGCATGTCGCAAAAGGAGAACTTTCTTCAACTTCTCCGACAGGTGCCTTGCGACAGCTTGCGACAGCTTGCGACAGGCAGTTTCTTGTCGCAGCTGTCGCAAATCGTTTGTAGCGTCGCAGAAAGTTGTATAGTGGATCGCCCTTTATGGTGGGCAATTCCTCGAATTCTGCTTCATTTCTTTATCCACATACCAAACATGCATGACATTTTGCTAATATTTCTGCCGCCATAATCCGCCGGTGCCTATTCCAAACAGGCAGTGATAAGTAATATTTTTGTTACTTGTAATTCGAAGTACCTCTATTTTATAATATAACATTTGTTGCCTAGAACAACAAGGGAAATCAAAGCTTGTTTATCGGTTTGTTGGTTACCTTGGAGATGGTCCAATCACCATCGAAACACCGAAAATCTCCATCTCTTATATATTCGCGTTTACAGATGTAATAGACAAGGCGTATGCGCTAGATATACTGGTTGCAGAGATCTGCTAGATATACTGGTTGCAGAGATCTGCTAGATATACTGGTTGCAGAGATCTGCTAGATATACTGGTTGCAGAGATCTGCTAGATATACTGGTTGCAGAGATCTGCTAGATATACATGTACTGCTCGCAGAGATCTGCTAGATATACTGGTTGCAGAGATCTGCTAGATATACTGGTTGCAGAGATCTGCTAGATATACTGGTTGCAGAGATCTGGTAAAAGTCAGGTCCATGTACAAGAACATGTATATCTGGTTCCCGGATCAGTCAGGCAACGTTTCCTTTTGGGAACATCGAAGAAAGACGGCGCGTTTTTATGTGCCATGACCAAATTTTCGGTGAATCTTCAGGCCAGTTGGGTGGCCATAGTAGCAGAGTGCACTTCTTACGTGTGGATTAGTCTGATAAAGACTGTTTTTCACACCAGAATTCTCAATTTCTGAAGTATGGCCGAATACCGAAAATTCACGACATTTCGCGTAATATTCCGATACTTGAAAACTTCAAAAGCCTGAAACATTTTCCAACATTCAGGATCATCTGCCTTCTAGATGTTTATATATACAGAACATGTGAAGGAAAAATGAATTCCCCTTGACCAAATCCCATCGGGAAAAAATATGCTCCCTTTTGGGAACATTGGCCTGATTAAGGTTAATGTTTCATGCTTTCTTTATCTTTATTAAGGCGATAAATAGTACAAGTGAAGCTGACATTACGAAATGATCAATGAGAATACATGTATGTTAAAATTGGTGTTCTTAATCGATTTTCTTGAGACTATCATGAGGAAAAATCGTCTCACAATAGAAGCTATGCGGAGAAACAAACTACTTATACGTCTTAGTCCCTCTTAGGATAGTGGGAAGTACACAATTTTAACATAATTATTATATACAACACTGGATTAACCGAAGGGACATTCAAGACACCATTCAATGGTCATCAACATACCTTTCGCCAACAGAAGCATGAGACCGCAACGAGACTGTCCAGACACATCTGGAGACTGAAGGATGAAAGCAAACCTTACAGCATCAGGTGGTTCGTTGTGAGGAGAGCCGCACCATACTCTAACATCTCGAAGCGCTGCAACCTGTGTTTGGGCAGAAGCTAGAGATTGCCTGGGCCGACAAGACCCGATCCCTCAACAAGAGGTCAGAGCTTGTGTCCAAGTGCCGTCATGAAAACAAGTTCTACCGCCGTAACTTTGTCCGCAAGGTTGCGTGAATCTAGCTCATTGTCCCGCTGCCTATTTTGTGTTTGTGTTGTGTGTCTGTGTCTGTGTGTGTGTCTGTGTGTGTGTGTGCGTGTGTGAATGGAAAAAGAAAAATAGGGATTCACTGGCCAGAAAAGTCACTTCAATCCGCTGTGTGGTGGATACCAGGCTAAAATAGTGGCGGTCAATCAATTCATCGGTCTTGCAAGCTGTTGAATGGTGTAATCCCAGCACAAGTTGCTATTTCTAACATAGCTGTTCGCTATCATCGCTTCCGCGATGGGCAGGTCTGAGGTCTGAGGTGTGTGAATGAGTGCGCGCGTGAGTGTGTGTGTGTTTGTGTTTGTGTGCATCCATGAGAAAGAGAGTGCGTGTGGGTGATTGGATAAGTGCGGGTGTAAGTATGTATGTCTTAGGTGTGAGAATGAACGGATGAGTATTGTGGGCGTACGCGCGCGCGCGCGCGCGTGTGTGTGTGTGTGTGTGTGTGTGTGAGAGAGAGAGAGAGAATGTGTGTGTGTGAGATTTGGGGAATGAGTGTGTGTGTGGGTACATGGTGTGTGAGATTTAGAGAATGCATGTGTGCGTGCGTGGGTGTGTGTGTGTGTGTGTGTGTGTGTGTGTGAGAGAGATATTTAGATAATGTGTGTATGTGGGTGTGGGTGTGGGTGTGTGTGTGTGCGCGTGCGAGTATATGGGTATGTGAGAAAAGGGAGAGAGTGTGGGTGTAGGTGTGTGTAATGGTGCGGGCATGTGTGGATTTGGCATTTAAGTCCCCAGCTCTATTCTATATCATTCGCGCCGGAGATGCTGCTGCATAGCCCCAAGTCTGAAGACTTGGCAACTTCACGCCTGCACCTGACTCTTGCGCTATGATACGCGTCGCCTATGATACCCCTCAGAATTTCCCACCTTGCTTCCCCTTATGTTCTGTCTGCCCGTGTTGGATCCATCAGTTACCTGAGGATGGTAGTAATACGTGAAACTCAGAGTTGTAACAAATCTTACAATCTCTCTCTTTTGTAACATACATGTACATGTATTCTCATTGATCATTTCCTAATGTCCGCTTCAATTATACTATGTATCGCCTTTATAAAGTTATCATCAGGCAACCTTGCCTGATGATAGTGAAGGCATGAAACTTTAAAAGGTGGCATATCACCCAAAAATTTCATATGGCATTCAATTGACCGTAACTTTGGTGTCTCTCAATGGATTTGAGTGACATTTTGACCATACACTCCTGCCACTATGCTGGCCCTCTGAACATGATTAAAAGTTCATGCGCCTCACTGACAGGCTTTCCAGGCCGGAAAACTCAAAATTCCGGCATAGTACCACGGTGTTCGAGCCAGCCAGGAGCCAAAAAAGGCATTTACAATTTTTTAACATTTTCTTGCCCATTTTGTCCGTGCGCGGGATCCAAACCTAAAACAAGTCCAGAAGCAGCCATGGGTGGTGGGGTAGGGCCCTCAACGTGGCCCTGGAATCTGTCGCAACGGAACGAGTGGGCGTTCTCTCAAAGACTCCCATGCCCATAGGGGTAGGACTTAAAGGACAAGCCCAACTCTTTTTGCAGTTTTCTGTCATAAAAAAATAAACGTCACAGGCTGCTCTTCGCAGGTGTCCGCGTCGGAGCGGTCCGGACGAGCGACCGCATCTCAGTGGGACACTTGTCCGTGGCCGTTGTACTGGAATCTGTGGCAGTGCCTTGCCATGCCAGGGGCTACACACACCCGGGTACCGGATAGACAAATCCCTGGTGTTGCTCCTTTTTTGTTCCTTTCTTTTTATTTGTTCTTGCTGAGAAAGTAACGTTGGTGCTTGGAAAGCTTTCTGTTCACTCCAGTGCCTTTCCTCTAGTAACATTGCTCGCTGATAATGATCATAGCTCGTGATGCCAATGGTGAAGAGAAGCTGGGTTTCTTGCCATTTGCAACTTCCTGGCTCTGAAAATGTAGCTTGAACTAATAAGAGCTTCAAGTTTTTTAGTTTCAGATTTAGATTTCGATGTGCCAGACCTATCGTTACGAGCTGCAGAGATGAGGAGCAAGGGAGGCTTTGGATTAATGCCAATAATGGTGTTTATGACCCAGACAACGCCAGCGATTTTCAATTGTCAAGATGACAGTCAAGTTGGAGCAGGCAGATGACAGATTATTTGAGCATTTATAGCGGAGTGGGTGGTTTGCTAAAGAGAATCGTCTCAATACATCATGGTTACTAGTATCTGATAAATGCCTCTTATTGCTAGTCTGCATTAGAGCATAGCAGAATTGGTCATGTCACAAGCAGTGTCAAGACTTGATGTCCTACTATTATACTCAGATCATGTTGTAACTTCACGGGAATATTCATCCTGCCACTGTACGCTCTCCCAGAATTGCCTGCAGAAGTCACGCGCATGTGCAAGGGACAACGCGTTTGCATTGCTTACGGATGCAAGCGGATGGAGTGTAGGCCAGATGAGAAAAAGTGATCCGGATATTCAACTAGCTTGGACTGCCATTATATATTGGCCAGATGCCCTGGACTATCTGAACATTGC
>NC_088645.1:4731403-4743903 GCF_964019385.1 Sycon ciliatum
GAAGTAAAGTGAGAGCTAAGTGCAACAGGGGTGAGGAACTAATTGCAACACTAGAACTGTGTAGTTAGACAAACAATCATGCTGTGCACCTACGAAAACAATCTTAACGCAACTACATGTTTCTTCTGCTTACAAAGATCAGGCTTATGCAAACGAATACAAACAGCCTCAAGTACTTTCAACTGACTAGCGTACCGTGCACGACAAAGAACAGAAAAACTAAAATCATCAGACACCTGCAGACACTTAGGGTGAGACAACAGATGAAGAAAAACGGCAGACTCCTTACGATCACAATCACCATCCGATTCCTCGTCTCCACCAACCGCAACCTCGTCCCCCGTCTCATCTTCCAACTCGTCCTCAGTGTCGTCCTCCGTGTCATTCTCCTCATCACCACCGATCGGTCCCAGGCTCGCTTCACGTTGCTGAACCTCTGTTCGTTGACTCCTCCTTTGATCTTGATGGTAATTTGTTACCATTGTTGTTGTTGTCATTGTTGTTGTTCCTGTTGTTGCCAAATCTTCTGTTCCCAGTGTCTTCGCCGGTGCTTGACATCCAGTACTGTAATAATTCATTGAATAATTAGCCGTTGATCGTCTAGGTCTTTGAATGTTGATCGTGTTGTTTTCTCTGTTGAATTCCGTTTCCTTCAGCTTTCTTTCTTCTAGTTCATGTTCAGTGCTTACCTCATCCATATTTGCCCGTGCCAGCGACACCACAGACTCAGCCCCAGCACTGCCGATGGCAGATGCAGGTGGCGGTTCTGGGGGAGGCAACGGCAACGATGGCGATGGGGGGGCATCACCATGATCACCTCGCCGCAGCGTCCACTTTGGTCTTGAGCTGGATGTTGTTGTGGTGTACTTTCTTGTGTTGTTATGGTGCATTGTGTTATAACGTTAGTGACAATGTGCACATTATCCATCTCCACGGCTCTCGATACGGGTAATGGAGGCACTATTGCCGTCGACGGCAATTGTGCTAACGATGGCTCTGATCGAGGGTTCTTAGGTGGCCTGCCACGTTTGGGTCGCAGTGCCCGTGCCGAGCCAGTCAGCATGTGCAGTGGGACGTGCTGCTTGATACGTGCGTTCAGATGTTGAACGCACGTCCAACATCCAGCTCCAACACGATCAACATTCAAAGACCTAGACGATCAACGGCTAATAATTCAATGAATTATTACAGTACTGGATGTCAAGCACCGGCGAAGACACTGGGAACAGAAGATTTGGCAACAACAGGAACAACAACAATGACAACAACAACAATGGTAACAAATTACCATCAAGATCAAAGGAGGAGTCAACGAACAGAGGTTCAGCAACGTGAAGCGAGCCTGGGACCGATCGGTGGTGATGAGGAGAATGACACGGAGGACGACACTGAGGACGAGTTGGAAGATGAGACGGGGGACGAGGTTGCGGTTGGTGGAGACGAGGAATCGGATGGTGATTGTGATCGTAAGGAGTCTGCCGTTTTTCTTCATCTGTTGTCTCACCCTAAGTGTCTGCAGGTGTCTGATGATTTTAGTTTTTCTGTTCTTTGTCGTGCACGGTACGCTAGTCAGTTGAAAGTACTTGAGGCTGTTTGTATTCGTTTGCATAAGCCTGATCTTTGTAAGCAGAAGAAACATGTAGTTGCGTTAAGATTGTTTTCGTAGGTGCACAGCATGATTGTTTGTCTAACTACACAGTTCTAGCGTTGCAATTAGTTCCTCACCCCTGTTGCACTTAGCTCTCACTTTACTTCTATTGTCTCACCTTCCCTCATTCTATTTTTACCACTTTGTTTTGTTCTCGTAACACATTTATTAAATGTATATAAATTATTGATTTGGCATGGTTATTCTTCAGTCACGGCTTTCCACTGATGATTGTGACAAGAAAATCGATTTTGGTAAACCTTCATGACTTTGTTGTAGTGTGGCGATGACAGCAGAATTTGTTCTCTTTATAGCTATTATAAAATTGTTATTACAGGAAATAAATGAAGAGAGGTCCACTAGAGTGAAGGAAGAGACATGGATGATTTTTGTTTAGGTGACATGACAAGGTAGGCATGTGAGGGCAGGCTTATTGTGGCCCCTTGGCCTTGGTGCTGCAGGCTGTAGTGGCCATGCACATTGCACAGTTACTGGTTCTGCATGAATAATTTTGTTTGCTCCTCACTCAGCACATTCTGGGGCTGAATACATGTGCTGGCATGCTCTGGTGCTACACACCACAAGGAAACCCGACTCCAGTTGAGATGGCACCTTTTGAAGGGTGAATCTAGTACAACTATTCAAAAACAAGCAAGAACACGGCCTTACAATAGACCAATCCCGAAAAGATTGTCTGGGTTTGAAAGGGGGCATGTCAACTGAGAGTCTGTCCCCGGAGAAAATTGCGGAAAAAAATCGCAAAAAACGCGGGGAAAAACGCGGCATAATATTATTATTATTATTATTATTTATTGAAACATCTCAAGACTCGGCGGAAACACCGGCCAATATTACGAGAGTGGGTGATTGCCAACCACGGCGATAAATAGAAATAAGGGGAGGGAAAAAGAAAGAGTAGCAAAACGAACAGCAACAACAACTCCGTAAAGAAAGATAATGTCAAATAAAAACAGTGAAAAACACAGAGACGCAAAGGACATGTGGATAATGAGCTATGCATGTCGTAGTAAATAAAGGGCGGCACGGATCTTAAACAGGCGGAGTGAGGTCAGGTCCTTAACTTCTCTGGGTAGAGTGAGCCAAACAGAATAAGCAATAAAGAGAGGGGAGCGCAAAAGAGTGGATGAGTTACACTTAGGGAGTAAGAGCGAGTTGCTAGTTCTTAGAGAAGAGAACCAATTAAAACACATGAGATGAGGTGGGCACAACTCAAGCTTAATAGAATGGACAAGAGAAGCCAGGTGTGCACTGCGTCCATGTGATAACGGGGTTGTGTGAGCGATTTTATAAAGGGCGGATGATGAGAGCATGCGGGGTTGACGGAGGAGAATTTTAAGGATGTTCTTGTGATGTATTTCAAGCTTTGCAGCAGCGGAAGAGGATAACCCAACCCAAGACGTATCTGCATAATGAAATATTGGGCGAAGGTAGGCTAAATAAAAAAAGAAGCTTGCAAGAAAGTGGGAGGTAGGAGCAGTGGGGGGAGAGAATTCCTAAGGATTTACTTGATTTTTTACAGATATATTCGATGTGAGGTACCCAAGAGAGTGCAGAGTCAATCACAATGCCAAGGTGTTTGTGAGAAGACACTATGTCAATTGGATTTGGAAAGTTGGCATGGATGAGGGTTGTGAACTCCGGCTGGGGCGGGAAGAGCATGATCTTTGTTTTTGATAGATTTGGGGACAACCTCCAGGACGACATCCAGGAAAGAACTTCCTGAATGCCAGCACGCAAGTTGTTTTTCAGGCCAGTGAGGGAAGCTGATGAGGTGAGAAGGGTCGTGTCGTCAGCAAACAAAGACGTTCCAGGGAAGGCTGCAGGTAAGTCGTTTACGTAAATTATAAATAGTAGGGGACCAAGAATTGATCCTTGAGGAACGCCCGACAATACTGGCTCTGCAGCCGAGGATGTGCCAAGCACAGTTACGTACTGATAACGCCCAGAGAGATAAGATTTCAGCCAGGAGAGTGGTTGTTTGCGTACCCTGAATGCATGCTCGAGCTTTGCCAAAAGTCCTCGATGCCAGACGGTATCAAAAGCCTTGGCCAAGTCAAAGAAGCAAATGCCAGCAAGCGCTCTGTTATCCCTATGCTGGCACACCTGCTGCACGATGCGGGTCAGTTGAAGAGAGGTGGAGTCGCCTTTACGAAACCCAGATTGTGCGGGACTCAGAAACGGCGAAACATGTCTGTATAAGTGGTCATAAAAGATGCGTTCACATACTTTGGACACGCCGGGAAGAAGAGAGATAGGGCGGTAGTTTGCAGGTTCGTGGCGGGAACCTTTCTTGAATACAGGTATGACTTTCGCTGTTTTCCATGCGGAAGGGAATATGCCCGTGGTAAATGACATGTTGAAAATATGGCACAAAGGGAATGCTATGGATGGTGCCAGGGCCTTGAGGACCCGGTTGGGGATGCCGTCAGGACCAGACGCCTTGCACGTCGGAAGCTTCTTCAGATGACGCCGGACAGTGGCAGTTGTGGTGATGACGGACGTGAAACAAGCTGAGGGCTCCGAGGGGGTGAGAATAGGGGGAATAGAGAGCAACGGGTCATCTGGCCGAGTCACAGAGGCAAACTGGGCGTTTAATGCCGTAGCTTTGGCCAAAGGGTCAGCCGCCTGCTGAGTCCCTGTTGTGAGTGACGGAATTTCCCGTGATACGTTTCGAATTCTTGCTTGTCTCACAAACTGGTGAAGCGATGGACGGTGTCTACCCTGCAAAGTAGTTTTCACTGAGCGGATATAAGCTCTGTACTTTGTCCGCGTCAGGGTTTTCACTATATTTCGCTGCTGTTGGTATGCTTGTTTGTTTTGTTATGTTGGGTACTTCCTAAAAATGCTATAGAGATCATATTTCCACTTGATTGCTGTGCGGAGATGGGCATCAACCCAGGGTGGCTGACTGGGCCGTGGGCAGCGGTGAGAATACGGCTGCTTTCCGAATGGCCAGAGGTGCTTCTCAAGGGCACTGTTGAGAATGGAAGAAAAGTGTGAAAGGGCATCATCGACGTTGCTGGCACGCAGGTGCCAGCTCCAGTCAATATCAGAGAGCTCTGCATTCACACTATCCCAGACGGAAGATGGCACGGATTTAAAGTCATATTCCGGCTTTGCAGGAACATTGCTGAAGTGGCTTCGGGGTGCAGCAGCGGGATGTCCGCTTGCTGCAGGTTCCTCACGGTAAACAGCATCAGTAGGCAGTAGGAAATGACTGAGGATCTGTGCGTGGTCAGATGCACCAAGAGGAGCAACAGATGTAACAGAGAGTAGTAGGTGAGGATGATCCGTGAGTACAACGTCAATACACGATGTTGAGCCGTGGGGGGTAAAGTGTGTGGGGAATGTCACCATTTGCTCAAGGCCAAAACAAGAGAAGAGGTTACGGAACTCCCTTCCAGCACGATTCGTGGTGTCACTAGGAGACCAGTCAGAGTGGCGAGCATTCAAGTCTCCTGCAAGTACAATCGCCGAATTGGGGAGGGTAATATTGGACAGACAGTCCTCTAGGAGGTCACTAAATGCCTGGACTTGGGAGATGCTGTCTCCAGGGGGTCTGTAAACAGAGCAGATGATAAGGGGGAGTGAGGGAAGGATCACTGGCCGCAATTCGAGCCAAACCGCCTCCAGTCCACAGCGCTCAAGGTCGAAGCGGCGCTTGATGGACATGAACGATCTGTCAGCTACAAGAGTAGCAACACCGCCATAGCCTCTTGCTGGCAGGTTATCAGAGCTGGTCGTGGGTGGGCGGTCCAGGGGAATATGGCATAATTTGCGGTGAATTTGCGGTAAATATGCGGTGAATGCGGCAATTTTCAGTGAGTATGTAGTGAAATCAATCAGTTACAAGTCTCTGGTATGGTGTATAAAGCACCCATTATTTGAGTAAAAAGCCGCCACGATGAGACGTTGCTGACCGAAAAGTGCACTGTGTGTACGTGTAGTGCAACAAAAAAGTTCAAAAAACGCGGGAAAATCGCGGAAAACGCGGTCTTTTAAAAATCGCAAAAAACGCGGAAAAAAACGCGGCCGCGGAATCGCCATTTTCCCCGGGGACAGGAGAGTACACTGTACAACACATACATGGCACTACCTGATCAGCATGCGGCACAGGACGTGTTTGATAGTTCGCGTTTGAATGCGAGGGTAAGTACACGGTTTTCTCGTTAGTTGCATGCAAGAGAGACGATGCGACAGAAAGCAAAGCCCTTCGTAGCTTTCTCTCTCGCACTGGTAATGGTCTGCTGTTGGAGTTGAAATGCTAAGACATAATCCTTGTTTCGCTCTTCTGTGTAGTGTGAAGAGGTCAACGAACATGTAGAGCTCACTTTGATGAAGTAGGCAAGGCTGTGAGAGCTGTGGCTCAAAGTGATAGGCCCTAAATCTTACGAGATATTTCGAGTGCTATTGTTTGTTGCGAGCGCTTCGTCTTCGATGAGTCCTGCCTCTTTCCTGGCAGCTGCCCTCCTATAGGACCAACCACGAAGTGCCTGTACTCATCTGCAGCCGATCAATGTTATATTGCACAAGAAAATATCGTTTTCGCCAAGCCAGTGCCCCGCCAAAGACCATCGCCGTGTCACGCCGTCGGAACGAGTTCATGATGAGAAACATCATTCGCGCGAGCGTGATGAAGAACTATTTCGAAAGACAACATAGTCTTTACCCCCGGGACGACCACTATGTGCACGTCCTGCAAGGGGAGAATGTCACCAGCGACATCAATGAAGACGACGGCAGTATTTCGGAAACCTGGAGTCAGCGGAGGTCGTCAAGCTCCTCCGCGACCCGGTACATGTACAGTATAGGTGACATGTCGACACGAGCGTGCGGAAACACAGCATACACTGTAGTAATGTTGCGAGAGTTTGCGGAAGGAGTCCAAGTCGGGAAATCCATCAGCTCCAAAAGCTACCTGTAGGTGGGCGATGAGACTCCAGCTTCAGACTACAACAGTCAGGACTAGTAAATAGTTGAACTTTGTGAAGCAGCAGATCGAGAAGTTAGCTGAAATCGTAGCTGTTGCAGTATGTCGGCGCTATGTAGCTTGCATTTTTTACGGAGAGTCGATCGCCACGCGAATGTTTCTCTCCTCACCGAGAGCTATCTGGCCTCCAAACTCCGTCAGGGTCTGCCTAAGGTACCGAAGGTCCTTTGACTAGCTGCTGGCAGGACTCCATCAAATCCTTTAGCTTCAGCTCGGCGAGCAAAAGTCTCTCTATCCTCCGCCATGAGCTGACACACACAAACTGAATACAACTCGATGCACTTCACACGTGCGGGCTTGCACGCGTGCCCCCTTTCACGAACCCAGACAATCTTTTCGGGATTGGTCTATTCCTACACATGCTTTGAGAGGCCCGTGGATTTGCGGTATCCAGGAAGCTTGATGGGTGTCTTGTGGTTCCCGTATAGAAGCTTGAATGGAGGCTCCGTACTGCCAATGTAGGTCTTGGGCCCATCGCTGTGGCCATCACTCGACACCTCCGCCGCGCAGACTATGCTGGTTGCTTGGCACGCTCCGTTGAGAGGGCGCTGGTCCTTGCGACGGCAGTTGCATGGCTTGTCCGGTTCCCGGACGCACAATTGACGCTTATTGTGGCCACTGATAATGTGGGCCATATTCGGCATTCGGTGGGCCATATTCCGTTTCCTTTTTCCCTAGGGGAAACCATTGTGAGAGCGAGGTGGCGGCTCTTTGGCCATGTCCTGAGACTAAACGACGATGTACCAGCACGCGTTATGATGGCAGCATACTTCGAAAACCCAAGTTCCGCTGCCACCTGGCGGGGCCGGCCACGTACCACTCTGCCACTGAGTCTGCACCAGGACCTGCAGCGTATCGGGGGGTGGCTCAAGACTGGAAAGACCTATGCAGCAATGTGATAAAAGCATACAAACATCAAAGCCTAATACTGCTTCCATCTGTGGCAGCTGCATGGCCGTGCGGTGTACCATAACATAACTCATTGACTAACATATTGTGTGAAAATATTATCCTGTAAAAGAATAGGAATGTAAACAAAATATCTGTGAAAACACAACCTTTAATACTGACCTTTGACCTTGACCTTTGACGCCCATCGCCGGAGGCGATGATAGCAATGCTATGGCAGAAGCCATAGCAACTTGTGCTGGGATTACACCATTCAACAGCTTGCAAGGCTGAAGAATTGACCGTCACTATTCAGCCTGGTCTACACCATACAGCTATTTGGAGTGACATTTTCTGGCCAGTGAATCCCTATTTTTGGTCTTTTTTTTTTTTTTTTTTTTCCCCGCACACACATCACACCACATACTCCGGCATGCACTGGCTGTTGGTAACCACCCAGGAGAATGAAAGAAAAGTCAGGAAGAGTCTGAGAAAGAGAAGAAAGACGTGCTTTAATACTACTAACACAACCTGTGACTGTGACTACAATAATCATGAGATCAACCCCAAAACATTTCTTGCAGTTTACTTTCGTAGAGTTTGCAACTTTGTGTTCCTCAACACAACTTGCAGCTTTCCTCAACCTTGTTTCGTCTGATCATTATGGAGCAGCTTATGCGAAGGCTAGCCAAGCTTGCTTGGCGATGCCAACGCGGAAAAGCCTATAATAATAATAATATTCGGCAAACAGGAGTAGCTCACCTTCACGTTGAAGCGGCTGAAGATTTTGTTCATTTTGGACCCCTTAGGAAAATGCTTGTCGATCAGCCGGAGGAAGGTGCCGGCGATGTTGGTCCGGACCCTCTTGGAGTATGGCGGGTTAAACCACACCACATTCCGTTTCCTTTTTCATTTTTGCTTGCTCCCGTTCATTGCAGTAGGTGGGGTTCGGTCAATGTACTTGATGTTGGCAGGTAATCCGCTGGCCGCTAATGCATTGCGATATATAGGGGCAGCATCGGCAAATACGCCGCTGTCAGCAGATATGCTTGAGACTCGTCGAGCGATCATATCAGGGATGTTCCGTAGTATGGATTGTGGGTGATTGGACATGGCGTTGGATACGGCTGGAAATCCATATATGTGTGTGCATGTGCGTGCGTGCGTGTGTGCGCGCGGGCATGCGTGCGTGCGTGTGTGTAGTATTATATTAATATACTAATAATGCAGATTAATGGGTGCACACAGCTGCTCCGTGCTACCACTCAAACTATGCTGCTATGATTGCTAGCGCTTTTACTGCATGCTCATGCTTTGCTGCTGGCTACGGTCACGTGCACTGTACATCACGGTAACCATGACGACCAAACATCATGGTACATGCACACATGGTACTCTAATCAGTAATCTCTATGCGACGTGGCATTCTACTTGTTATTCAACGTGACACTCAACCAAGCATTCATTTGTGCGTGTCGCTCCACGTAAGCGGCGTGCGCCGTGGCATTTGATGTGGCATGCTAAAGCTTGCCTAGTTATATTTCGATCCGTTCTGCGTGTGGATCACTCTTGTCAGATCGTTGTGTTTCAACGGGTTGTGTTTTCTCTAGTCCTCATCCTTGTTGTCTCGAACCATGGCTGCCTTAAGGTCAAAGATATTTGCGCCATGACGGTTTCACGCCTCCCAGTGAAGTGGATGCTTCTGGCAGGAACTCTGCCCTTGTGGATCACCTGAGTCAGGCCTGTGAATGTACTCCGAGCGCGGCGAGTGGGGCAGGCAGCTGAGAACGTAAATTGTTGGCACCGTTTGCACCACCAGCTCCGTTTGATTTGAAATCCGCAGATGTTTGAGAGTAATGGAGTCACAACTCACAACGCTTTACCAGGTACAGGCTCGCCTTTGGCCTCTTTTTGCAGCCAGAGTTAGCGCAAGTCCACTCCTCTACTCTCTAGTAGGCTATATCGGTATGGGTGACGAAGCTGACAACCTACTCACCATTTTTGTTTTCACCAGTCCCAGTCCAGGACGCGATCTTTGTGTCCCAGCACGTGCGGATCACTACGGAAGGAAATGAAATCTGGTCTGCGAGCAGGCAAGATTCCCTCAGAGATTGCAGCGGCTGGAAATCCATTTATGGGTATTATCTCGTGCCGGTACGCGGTACTTGTTTCGTTCCGTGAAGCAGAAGATATGATTTCAAACACCTGAACGACGAAAATGATTCGGCGTCGCCTCTTTGCAGTAGTTGCCGATACATCCTTGTTGGAGAGATTACAACTAGATCTGTCAATCCCTCTGAGTGTCGATAGAGCTCTGGCCCAAGCTCGCGAGAAGGAAACTGTTGACCAGCACCAACCTGGTTGGTGAAAGTTGTGCACCGTCAGACCGCTGTACAACTTCACACAAAGTAAGTAATAGTTACTAGTATAGTGTACATAGCATGGTTTGAACAGCCACATCACTCACACTCTCTGTGTTGGTGAGTCATATGCATTGGAGCTGCATGCATGCACTGACTAGTCGTAGTGTCTCTGATCGTCAGGATGCTATACTGTACTACACAACCACTATCTCACTGAGGTGGTGTGTAACATCCAGCCCAGTGCCCAGTGCCCAGTGCCTAGTGCCCAGTGCCCAGTGCAACTGCCATCCTGCCACTTCAACTGCTCATGTTTTGCAGCACAGACAGTATACTTACACAGTGGTCATTCCTACTTTAGTCTGCACCCACTGACCCAGGAACAGCCTAACCCTGGCATCAAACAATTAATTACATCATTGTACTAATAGGTCTACCTGTCATTGCCAGCAACAATCCTTGTTTTGTCAAAGTCAGTTCTGCAACCTCAGGCTGTGCAACTCCACACCAAGTCACTAGTACAGTGGACATAGCATTCTTTGAACAGCTGCATCACTGTGTTTGTGAGTCATGTGCACTGGTCCTCTGAGCTGAATGCACAATGCCATAGCCATGCATAGTCATCTCGTTGCTGATCACAACCATCTTGTGGCAGTGTGAAACCAGTTACATCCAACCCAGTGCAGTGCATCTTTCAATCCTGTCACTTCTACTGCTCATGCGTTGCAGTACCATACACACAGTGGTCATCCCATCTTTAGTCTGCACCAAGGCACAGCCCTAGCTCAGGCATCAATCAATCTAGTACTAATACTAGTCGGTCTACCTGTCATTGTTGGGGTAAGGAACTCCCCCCCCCCCCTCACACGCACACACACACACACGCACACACACACACACACACACACACACACACATGCACACGCACACACACACACACGCGCGCACACACACACACACACAGTGCATCAATCAATCAAGTACTAGAACTTGTCACTATTGAGGTGCACTACCCAAGTAAGTCACAGGCTGGCCTATGCCCATGGTGTTGCAGTCTGCTCCAGTTTGGATGAGGGTTAGTACTGTTGCAGATGACACTGACATCCCAACCAAATTGTACAGCCAGCTGTTGACGTGTTGCATGAATTCCGTCCGCCAGCAGATATGCTTGGGCCACTCTTGTGCAACTATCTATTTGGTTTTCCAGTACAACGCTCAGCCTATCTATTATCTGCCCCACTCGACAGGGATTGCGTCCTCAAGCATGAACTCGCCTGCCTTTTAGGCCAACTCACATTCACGTCCCACCATCTGCCCTACGCTGCTTGTCTGCCCTTTTCAAGGCCACATCTTAGATATCATCCCACAGAATGCTGCACCTCTCAGCCCCAGACAAGGATGACCTTAGCTGGTGGCACCAGACTTTGTCAACATATTGAAGGTGGGCACACACCGTTTAGTTCTCCTGTGGTTATTGCACTCGTCCTCACCCTCTACTTATCTGTGTCCAGCAACAATTACTGTTTAGAGCATCATACTTGCCACTCAACTCCAATACCGGTGGCTGATGCTCTGTCCAGACCAAGTTGGATGCCTTCAGAACCTTTGCTCCTACAGCTGCGGAGCGGCCTGACGCCAAGGTCAAGTCGATCACCGCAGCAAAGTTCGTCCTTCTATTTGGGCAAGCTCCCTTTGCTGCACCAGCAATGTTCCGGCGTAGAATGCGGGACACCGGCAAGGAGCTCATCAAGATAATTGTCTTACTGCGAGAAATTGGCTGTGTTCACATCTGTGTTGCTTGAACTCTTCTCAGTATCCTCTTTATCACATGCTGTCTCAATACACAAACAATTAATGCCTAGCCAACGAGGGACTTGTCGGTCCCCTCCCTCAGACCTGTCTATTCTCTTCGCTCAGCCAAAATCCTGCTCCGGCAGTGACCTCTCTCTTGGCTCCGCCAAGATCCTGCTCCGCAGTGAACCCTCTCTGACTCCTCTCTTGGCTCCGCCAAAATCCTGCTCCGCAGTGATAATGCAGATTAATGGGTGCACGCAGCTTCGTGCTACCGCTCAACCTATGCTGCTATGTTTGATAGTGCTGTTGCTGCATGCTCATACTTTGCTGCTGACTAAGGTCGTGTGCACTGCACTTCACGGTGACTATGTCGGCCAAACAACATTGTGCATGCACGAGTGGTACTCTTGGTGACGGTACACTCTACGTGTCATTGAACGTGTCATTGAACATGTCACTCAACGTGTGGGCGACGTGCGACGTTTCTTAGTTAATGTGTGTGTGTCTGTGTATGTGTGTGTATATGTGTGTCCCATATGGTGCAGTGGTATGTGCAGTCGATTTCCAATCGAGAGGTTGCGGGTTCAATTCCTGACGATTATGGTCGCACACGACTTTCTTCTCTTTCTCATTCTCCTGCCTCTTCTTTTATTCTCCTGGGTGGTTACCAACTGCCAGTGTATGCACGACTATGTGGTGTGGTGTGTGTGTGTCAAAAAAAATTAAAAAGAGAAACTGAAAAATGAAAATTAGGGATTCACTGGCCAGAAAAAGGCACTTCAAGAACAGCTGTGCTGTG
>NC_088645.1:4746403-4786403 GCF_964019385.1 Sycon ciliatum
GTGTGTGTGTGTGTGTGTGTGTGTGTGTGTGTGTGTGTGTGTGTGTGTGTGTGTGTGTGTGTGTGTGTGTGTGTGTGTGTGTGTGTGTGTGTGTGTGTGTGTGTGTGTGTGTGTGTGTGTGTGTGTGTGTGTGTGTGTGTGTGTGTGTGTGTGTGTGTGTGTGTGTGTGTGTGTGTGTGTGTGTGTGTGTGTGTGTGTGTGTGTGTGTGTGTGTGTGTGTGTGTGTGTGTGTGTGTGTGTGTGTGTGTGTGTGTGTGTGTGTGTGTGTGTGTGTGTGTGTGTGTGTGTGTGTGTGTGTGTGTGTGTGTGTGTGTGTGTGTGTGTGTGTGTGTGTGTGTGTGTGTGTGTGTGTGTGTGTGTGTGTGTGTGTGTGTGTGTGTGTGTGTGTGTGTGTGTGTGTGTGTGTGTGTGTGTGTGTGTGTGTGTGTGTGTGTGTGTGTGTGTGTGTGTGTGTGTGTGTGTGTGTGTGTGTGTGTGTGTGTGTGTGTGTGTGTGTGTGTGTGTGTGTGTGTGTGTGTGTGTGTGTGTGTGTGTGTGTGTGTGTGTGTGTGTGTGTGTGTGTGTGTGTGTGTGTGTGTGTGTGTGTGTGTGTGTGTGTGTGTGTGTGTGTGTGTGTGTGTGTGTGTGTGTGTGTGTGTGTGTGTGTGTGTGTGTGTGTGTGTGTGTGTGTGTGTGTGTGTGTGTGTGTGTGTGTGTGTGTGTGTGTGTGTGTGTGTGTGTGTGTGTGTGTGTGTGTGTGTGTGTGTGTGTGTGTGTGTGTGTGTGTGTGTGTGTGTGTGTGTGTGTGTGTGTGTGTGTGTGTGTGTGTGTGTGTGTGTGTGTGTGTGTGTGTGTGTGTGTGTGTGTGTGTGTGTGTGTGTGTGTGTGTGTGTGTGTGTGTGTGTGTGTGTGTGTGTGTGTGTGTGTGTGTGTGTGTGTGTGTGTGTGTGTGTGTGTGTGTGTGTGTGTGTGTGTGTGTGTGTGTGTGTGTGTGTGTGTGTGTGTGTGTGTGTGTGTGTGTGTGTGTGTGTGTGTGTGTGTGTGTGTGTGTGTGTGTGTGTGTGTGTGTGTGTGTGTGTGTGTGTGTGTGTGTGTGTGTGTGTGTGTGTGTGTGTGTGTGTGTGTGTGTGTGTGTGTGTGTGTGTGTGTGTGTGTGTGTGTGTGTGTGTGTGTGTGTGTGTGTGTGTGTGTGTGTGTGTGTGTGTGTGTGTGTGTGTGTGTGTGTGTGTGTGTGTGTGTGTGTGTGTGTGTGTGTGTGTGTGTGTGTGTGTGTGTGTGTGTGTGTGTGTGTGTGTGTGTGTGTGTGTGTGTGTGTGTGTGTGTGTGTGTGTGTGTGTGTGTGTGTGTGTGTGTGTGTGTGTGTGTGTGTGTGTGTGTGTGTGTGTGTGTGTGTGTGTGTGTGTGTGTGTGTGTGTGTGTGTGTGTGTGTGTGTGTGTGTGTGTGTGTGTGTGTGTGTGTGTGTGTGTGTGTGTGTGTGTGTGTGTGTGTGTGTGTGTGTGTGTGTGTGTGTGTGTGTGTGTGTGTGTGTGTGTGTGTGTGTGTGTGTGTGTGTGTGTGTGTGTGTGTGTGTGTGTGTGTGTGTGTGTGTGTGTGTGTGTGTGTGTGTGTGTGTGTGTGTGTGTGTGTGTGTGTGTGTGTGTGTGTGTGTGTGTGTGTGTGTGTGTGTGTGTGTGTGTGTGTGTGTGTGTGTGTGTGTGTGTGTGTGTGTGTGTGTGTGTGTGTGTGTGTGTGTGTGTGTGTGTGTGTGTGTGTGTGTGTGTGTGTGTGTGTGTGTGTGTGTGTGTGTGTGTGTGTGTGTGTGTGTGTGTGTGTGTGTGTGTGTGTGTGTGTGTGTGTGTGTGTGTGTGTGTGTGTGTGTGTGTGTGTGTGTGTGTGTGTGTGTGTGTGTGTGTGTGTGTGTGTGTGTGTGTGTGTGTGTGTGTGTGTGTGTGTGTGTGTGTGTGTGTGTGTGTGTGTGTGTGTGTGTGTGTGTGTGTGTGTGTGTGTGTGTGTGTGTGTGTGTGTGTGTGTGTGTGTGTGTGTGTGTGTGTGTGTGTGTGACTGCCATTCTCTACCACACATTACCGGACACTGTTGTGGTTGTCGTCGTTATCATCTCAACTGTCCACGTTGCGTACGAATTTGCTGATTTTATCTCCATCTGATACATCTCTTATGACATCATTGATTGATGCCTATTGTTGGGAAACCTATTCACTTGATCACGTGATTCAGAACTTGCACACGTTTGACTTTGATCTTATTTCCATACTGTATCAGTTCACTAAAGTGGCTGTATCATGTAAGGAATCTTTAAGATGAGATAATTATTTGGTGGGCATGCCGCTGACTGGACAAAATGTTTTTGGTGAGTTTGATGCTGGTTGGTCAAATGTTTTTGGCGGGCTCAATGCTGATTGGGCAAATGTTTGTGTCGGGCTTGATGGTGATTGGTTGATCTAGCTGACACATATTTTTAACATTTCAATCCGCCCCCGTCTCTGACTTGTATAAATACAGATGGTTGTCCTGTAGTTGAGTCATTCGTTCATCGAATACAGTGCTGATGAGTTGTTCTGCCTTCGCTTCCTGGAAGATGGATTCCCTTTACGAGCGACGGGTGAGGAAGAATTCCGCTCTTCCTGCTGACCCTCCTCAAGTTGTGCTCTCTTCGAACGCAGTACCGGCTAAGCGTCGCTATGTGCCACCTGCTCCTACCAAGCTCCACAAAGAGATTGTGGTGAATGGGTTTCAGGAGGACATGCAACTGTCCTACAAGTCATCAGGTAGATCCTTCTACAAGCCTGGTTATAAGATGTACTTCCCTTCAGGAGCTCTACCAGCCTGTGGTAGTACGGCAACAGCTCGCAAAGATGCTCAAGGACAGGTTTACATCGAACTGAATGAGTCCACTGAGTTCATCATTACGAACTTGATCAAGACTTGTCCATCGCTCCGTGACACTCTCCGAAGAGGACGTGTGGAGAAGATCAAGACCAACTTCTACCCATCACGTTCGTCCGACGGTCAATGTCGGGTGTACATCAACGGTGAAAGCAAGCTAGTCCCGACCGGCTCGTTCGAACTGGATGTGGAACAAGATGTTTTCATCCACCCCGGGGCAGTCTCCCTCGACATTGACGAGCAGGCGTTGAAGGTACGTCTTACTGTTGCTCCAATCGTCTGCATCCACGTGGAGCCCAGATGTTTTCATCGTGCTCTGGACGCGCACATGACACTTTCTACCACGGAACTGAAACAGCTAACTGAGAGCTTCATATCATTATGCAGTGTCGCCGTTCAACAAGACGATCAGCTGGTAGAGAGCTTCCAATAAGTCTTTAATGAACTGCATTCTTTATCAGACAGCTGATCATTCATTCTTATCCTATCCTATTTGACTGTATACTACTTCCTACTGCAATATATCATTATATTCAAAACTTCTAGAAAACAAGTATGGGTGGTGTTGTGTCGAGTAATACATCCACGGAAGAGTGCTGCCTTGCCTCTTCTGATTCTAGCGTCCCCACTGATACTAGTAGGGTATGGGTTGCAGGATGTGAAAAGAATGGAATTGGAAAAGATGAGCCAGGTTGATTTCATGTGCGCACCATCAAGGAATGCGTCAATCATGACAAGGTTCCATCATGAATGTGAAGACTTCGAGACTCGTCATGCCTTTGGCATGGACCATTTATTCGTTCCAGATTCACCGTTGTTTCACGAGTGGACATCTGCTAAAAAAGTTGCAATGAAAAAATAAAATAAATGAAAACTCCAAGCGCGTTTTGTACGGTCATACCTCAAAAAGAAGAAGATTAAGTTCCAATACGAAGCTACCAAGTCCGATTTGAACAAGGTGGCGGGGCTCGAGTCTCTCAAGTGCCGGTGGCAATTCATGTTATTATTATTTTATTTATTTTACTAGGGTGTTTCCCACAGACCATGTGTTTGGTTACGCTGCACAAGCAGCGCATTACTTTATCCCTTCCACTAATTGTTATCGGCCAATCAGCATACTCTCACCACCTCGCATCCAATCAGCATACCCACGTCACACTAACGTTACACAAACTTGTCTCATTATGCGAAAAAATGGTACTGAATCATAGCAACATCCTCCTGGATAATGAACAAAATAACGATTAATCTACATATTTCGATATGTGCAACAGGACTAAAATCGATGGAGTTACGACAGTTTTACGGTATGTACACAATATCAGTCGTTAATGACTGATGCACCGCAAAGGGTTAAAACACAACAACCGACAACAACCGACAACAACCGACAATAACCAAC
Source organism: Sycon ciliatum (assembly GCF_964019385.1). Lineage (NCBI taxonomy): Eukaryota > Metazoa > Porifera > Calcarea > Leucosolenida > Sycettidae > Sycon > Sycon ciliatum. The sequence continues at coordinate 4,750,669 of NC_088645.1, forward strand.
AACAACACCCAACAACCGACAACAACCGACAACAACAACCAACAACAAACAACAACAGCCAACAACAACCAACAACAACCAACAACAACCAACAACAACCAACAACAAACAACAACAACCGACAACAACCGACAACAACCGACAGCAACCGACAACAACTACCAACAACAACCAACAACAACCGACAACAACAACCAACAACAGCCAACAACAACCAACAACAACCAACAACAACCAACAACAACCAACAACAACCGACAACAACCGACAACAACCGACAACAACAACCAACAACAACCGACAACATCCGGCAACAACCAACAACAACAACCAACAACAACCAACAACACCACCCAACAACCGACAACAACAACACCCAACAACCGACAACAACACCCAACAACCGACAACAACCGGCAACAACAACCAACAACAGCAAACGACAACCGGCAACAACCGACAACAATACCAAACAACACCCAACAACAACCAACAACAGCCAACAATAAACAACAACAACCGACAACGGCCGAAAACAACCGACAACAACCAACAACAACCGACAACAACCAACTACAACCAACAACTAGCAACCGACAACAACCGACAACAACATCCAACAACAACCAACAACAGCCAACAACAACAACAACCAGCAACAACTAGCAACAGCCGACAACAACGGACAACAACCGACAACAACCAACAACAACCAACACCAACCAACAAGAACACCCAACAACCGACAACAACACCCAACAACCGACAACAACCGACAACAACAACAACCAACAACAACCAACAATAACCAGCAACAACCGACAACAACATCCAACAGCCAACAACAACCGACAACAACACACAACAACAACCAACAACAACCAATAACAACATCAACAACGACGACGATAACGACGACAACAACCGACAACAACATCAACAACAACCAACAACAACCAACAACAAACGACGACAACAACCGGCAACAACCGACAACAACAACCAATAACAACATCAACAACGACGACGATAACGACGACAACAACCGACTACAACATCAACAACAACCAACAACAACCAACAACAAACGACGACAACAACCGGCAACAACCGACAACAACAACCAATAACAACATCAACAACGACGACGATAACGACGACAACAACCGACTACAACATCAACAACGACGACGATAACGACGACAACCACAACAGTGTCCGGTAATGTGTGGTAGAGAATGGCAGTCAGCCAGACTGATTACAGTTGAACATGTATAATAATAATAACACATTTCGCGTAGTTGAGCACTAAATAGAGAAATTCAGTTTTTTTTTCCCCCACTTCTGTCTTGTGAGCATCATCAGCAAGGTGTAGTAGCTGCTGATACTGATTTGTCCTCGAGTGTCGAGCTGCACAGTTTCTTCCAGTCTGTCTTGTCCTCTGCATGGTCTTCATGGGCCCACCCAGCTTATTCAACTGAGCGACCAGACTTGTGGCTAGTGTCAACCTTGGCCACCCACGAGGTGCTTTGTTGTCCTTGTCCAAATAGCCGCTCATGGCTACTTAGGGTGGCGTGTCCGTGTCCATCTGTAGCACATGACTGGTCATTCGTAGTCGCCTACACGCAGCGGTGTCATGTATTACTACAAGAACTCAACCAAGTCCTCAGCAGTCATGGAGTAGCGGCAGGTTGGGCAAGTTGGGCTGGAAGCAGAACTGATCCACTCCTTGATACAGTGGAAGTGAAATTCATGACCACACTCCAACTTGGATAGAGGACGGTCCAGGGTATCCTGACAAATCACACAAATGGGCTCATGACTTATTGCTGACGAGTCTACCTTAGTAGGCACTACATTGATGTACTGCAGCTCCATGGGGTGTATTGCCTGGTCTTGATGGTGGTCACCGTAATACACCCCGTTGAGGTACCACTGATAGATACCCTCCTCCTGAGAGATGAAAGCAGGCCCATCTTCCCTATGCCGAAGGTTGTATCGGTACCACTCCCGTACACGGTTGTTACCTTCCCTGCGTATCACGGCTGGCGCATTCTCCCTGTGGAGCCGGTCGTGATAATACCACTGGATGGTGATACCATCATCACTCCGAGTGATCCTGGCTGGTCCGTCTACTCTGTGTAGACGCCCTTGGACATACCAGGCTTCCAGCAAATAGGCGCCATCAAATCTCTCCGTCAGAGCAGGGCCGTCGCCGATCCTTTGTCTGACGCCATTCCAATACCACTCTTCGCGGTGTCGGTAGAACCCCTCAGAGTCTTCACCAAGGTCTGAAAATGTTTCCACTGCAGGGCCATCATACCTGTGGAGTCTTCCGTGGTGATACCACCGTAGAATACGGCATGTGGCGTCATAATAACTGACTGCAGGACCGCCGGCTCTATGACGGGCGCCGTTGAGGTAGTACTCTATGCTACCCCGTCCTATCCAAGCCGGTTCATTAACGCGATGAAGGCGACCTCCATAGCACCAGGCGGACACTCCCCTACTATCAACAAGAGCTGGTCCGTCCTCCCGATGGAGTCTACCATCGACGTGCCAAATTTCTTGCTGCGCGTTTTGATCTGCCAACTCCACAACAGTTCTTATTGGCGTCCATCTTTCTATTAGCAAAGGACCCGTGGTGAGAGACCACGACCGGTCGTCCAAGTCTACGCCGAATGTATCAGCCATATCTATTTACTGAGAATAATGTAACAACTCCTCCACAAACGCTTCTACAACTGACGTCTTCTTCATCCTGGTTTTTTCCTCTTGGTGGTTTTGGATAAGAGTTGAAAAGTCCAAAAGGTCAACTGATGACCTTTGCATTACTTGGTATGATTGGATTTTAGCGGGTGATGTCGGTATGCAGCTAGCGGGTGATGTCGGTATGCAGCTGGGGAGCGAATTCGACAGGAAGAAGGTAAAGGCCTTGCTTTGCGGTTCACACCTTCACTTCAGTATCATTACATTTACAGTATGGCGTTCACTTGCCACTGCGGTGTGGAGCTGACAGGGGTAATACCCCTATTCCAGCACCTGAGGCGGTGCGTCAAGCGCCGCCTCTTTCTTATAATATATTGCGACAAATGGTAAGTGTGCAGTGCTCCTAGCTCTCTCCCCCAACAAAAGAGCTCTATGACACTGTGCTTTCTGCGGTTTCTTTCGTTTTTACAGTGGAGAAAGGCTGGTGGGAGGCCAGGCCGTGGCCGCACACCTGGCGGGTGCGGCCCATCGGGCCCGTTACTGGGAGGGCCGGCAAGTCGGGCTGCTGTTGCAGTCCGACTACCGGGACGCCATGGAGCGTATCCGGACCCTGTAAGTAAGCACTGCTCTGTCTACATGTATACTTACCCCCCTCGTTATAGCGATACTTACTTGTTTCGTATCCTCTTGTCTTACCCTGCTTCCGTATTCGTGACACTAATAGTGTTTGTGTGCGCTCATGCTTGGTTTTACAGATGATGATGACGTATGTATGAAGGTCTGGAGCTAGCTGCCGTCTTCGGGATGTGCCATTTGTTTTCAAAATTATTTGTAAGTACTTGTAACAGGCGTAGTGTAGTAACTGTGTATGCAGTGTAGTAACAGTGTGTAGTGTTTTGTGATGGTCCTGAGCGGTCGTAATGTGTTTTGTGATGGTCCTGAGCGGTCGTAACGTGTTGGGCTACTGAAGTACACTGCATGAAGGGGTATGTGTGGGTGCTTCGACATATTCTCGTGCTTCCTAAACCCTAGATACGTGTATAGCACTATAACCTAGATGTGTGTGTGTGCGTGTGTGCGTGTGTGTGTCCGCGCATGCGTGCGTGTGCGTGCATTGTGTTCTCTTCTACAGACTCATCCAAGTCAATTATTTAAATAAAAGTGTATTATAGTAAACAGTATTGTGTTTTGTTATGGTGAATATGTGGGGAATGGTGGACATGCCTTAGTGTGACTGGATACCCGCGGGTTGTGACTCTTTGCTGGCCACTCTGGATTCTCCAGTATAGATTCGGTACAGTGCAGAGGGGATTTGTGGTGCGTAGCAACACTGCTTCACTGTGACACCCCTTCAATAATTGTTTTAATGCATGATACTCCGGGCGTAGCCGGTTGATTCTTACTGTATCCCGATCAAAATAGAAATATGCATCTAATGTACATGCATGGATAGTTGGCATTTCCCAAATCGGCCGGGCGAAAAATTCGCCGAAAACAGTGGTTTTGAAGAAATTACCCATCTTTTCGCCGAATGTTCAAAAATTCGCATGTTGAATTCCCCGAAAACCGATGTTTCAGTGCTTCAACAGAGTGTATGTAAATGTACATGACGTAATGGGAACGGTGACTTCAAGTACTACGTTGAGCCGAGTTCTGATCTTGGAGCTCAACGAGTGCATGGCACGTGAACTCACTTGTTTGCTGCACATCTACGAAGTGCGAATCAGGGAGTAGTATAATGACACGTGTACTAGTACACCTTGTGTTGCACTGCGTCTTTCCCGCAAACAGGGTCTCTGAAGGTCACACGCTCCGCGTGCGTATGCACGCATGCGCAATATGTCACTGCATGCAATGCACATCTACGATGTGCAAATCAGGGAATAGTACGTATTTTACTACTCCACGGTGCGAATGCACCGAACGTGCACAAGTGCACGTTCGCCACGGAAAAGAACCTTTATGGCACATTTATGGCGTGCCAGGGGTCAAAGGTCAAACTCTGGGGGGTCCCGGGGCCAGACCCAGCACGACCGACACAGTGTGCCTTATTTGGCCCAAAGGTCAAAGGTCAAAAAGTGGGCCAGAACCTGCCCCGCACTTACTACTAGCGTACGACTCGGTTCCGCGGAGTGCTATGTGGAGAGTGTTGGCTAGACTTGGCGTCCCGGGGAATCTGATCACCATCATCAGTTCCTTCCATAGCGACATGACTGCCAGTAATCGTGTGGGTGGAGACCTGCTTGCACCGATTCGGGTTGAGAACGGCTTGCGGCAGTTTTGCACTATGGCCCCAGTTTTGTTTAACCTATACATGTGTGCAGTCTTCGAGAGATGGCGTGGCGTGATTGCTGATGATGGTGAGCTGGGGATCCCACTTGTCTAGTTTCGGAGGGAGTGGCTTTTCAACACCAGATTGGCAGAGCATCGCAGAGTTCGGCTGACGGAGTGTCAGTGTGCGGATGATTCAGCCCTGCTCGCAGTTACGCATGCTGGTTCTGAGAGGGCTCTATTCCCGTTCAGGGATGTAGCTGGTGCGTTTGGCCTTAGTGTCAATATGTCCAAGACCAAATTCATGGCGGCTGGGGCTGGTATTGTGGATGCCGACCAGACCCCTTTGGATGGTGTTGTTGACCACGTTGAGGCCTTTCGCTATCTCGGTTGTCATGTTACGCCAGACGCCCGGAGCTCATTTGATGTGTCTGGGCGAGTTGCTGCTGCATCGGGTGCGTTCGGTACACTGCGGGAGTTGGTTTTCGACAGTGATGACTTCAGCATCGCCATCAAGCGCATCGTGTATGGAGTGACTGTCCTGGCGGTCCTTCTTCATGGATCTGAGAGTTGGACCGTCAGGCAGAGTGATGTCCGTCGCCTGGAGTCCTTTCACCTGCAGTGCGTGCGCTCCACCCTGAAGATAAATCGTGGCCGGCAGATCGAGGAGCACATCTCCTCTCTCCAGGATTGCAGGATGTGGGGCGATATGGAGGAGATCACGGATAAAGTCAGAGTCCTCCGACTTCGATGGCTTGGCCACGTGTCCCGCATCCAAGATCGGAGCCCAGCTGCTGTACAGCGCGTTACCCTCCAAACGTCCACGGCATGGACCCCGTAAGCGCTGGAAGGACTCCGCGAAGTGCGACTTGGTGGCTGTTGGCGTTCCTCTGGAGCAGCTTGGTGACATCGTCCAAGATCGACACGGATGGCGGGTCACCTGCCGTGATGCTGTCGACGCTATTGTCCAGTCCCGCATGGAGCCTGTGGCGAAGCCCCTCATCTGTGGGACTTGTGAGCGCAGTTTTCGTCGGCCGCAGGATATTGCGAGGCACAGGTGTAACGCTGTTCGCGCGGCCCGCGCGCGCGCTGAGTATGGCGTTCCCCGCCCGGTGGACAACACGTCTCCTGGTCTGCCCCGTATGGGGTCACATAGCCAGTCATGGCAGTGGTAGAAGGAAGGAAGGAAGGTGTGTGTGTGTGTATGTGTTTGTGTGTGTGTGTGTGCAGGGGTGTAGCACATGGTACGGTCACTACGGTACTGACCGTACCACTATTTGCCCAAAGCACCCGTGGATCAAGATAATGTACTGATTTGGGCTCTAATTTTCCAAACTTTTGGTTCGGCCACACTCCCCCACGAGTAAATTGTACTTCAGATGGCTGACCGTACCACACTAAATTACCTTCCGACGCCCCTGCTGTGTATGTGTGTGAGAGAGAGTGTGTGTGAGTGTGTGTGAGTGTGTGTGTGAGAGAGAGTGTATGTGTGCGCGCCCATCTGTGCGTGCGTGCGCCATATGGTGCAGTGGTATGTGCAGACAATTTCCAATCGAGAGGTTTTGAGGGGTTTTACATCGAGCCTTAGACGACCACTAAAATGGCCAACTGGACAACAAAGAAGTTGAGGCCAAAGACAATGTTTTTATTTCTTGCGCATGCATACATAAGAAGTTACGTAATAGGAGTCGGGTTGCTACAGTACTCTCCTGCCAGGGGTGAGGTCGGGAGGAGTGAAGCACGATAAACAAGAAAAAGAGAGAGAAAGGAAGCGTGGCATGTACAAGGCGGAAAGGCAATACAAAATATAATACAATATGCACAAAAGAGCTCCGTGTGTTTTTGAAATTTGTTGACAACGTGGCAACAAAGACCGAAACAAAAGTCAAAGAGCAGGAAGTGGAAAACAGAGAGATGCATGACAGAGGCGGGTTAACGTGTCAGAGGTGTGTTAACGTGACAGAGGTGGAGGGCATGGCAGGGGCAGAAAGAAAGAAAAGAGGAAACGTACGAGTAACAGAGGAGTGTTATCATGTCAGAGGCGGCTGCATGTTGCAGGCTTGGCGGGGAACCAGCAGGAGAACTGCATTGGGGCGAGTTGTGCCGGTTGAGGTGGGGACTGATGGGGGCGTGCACAGCTCCACTTGTAAGTCCTGTGAGCCGTGCGTATGCCCGCGTACGTGCACTGTTGAGCTGGTACGGACGGTGGTGGTGGTGATGGCAGGATAAAAACTCCGAAGAGTGCATGTCGGGGTCACCAATTTAGCGGTTTTACGTCGGGCCCTAGACGACGGCCACAATGGCCAACCGGACAACAAAGAAGTTGAGGCCAAAGAGAGTGATTTCATTTCTTGCGCATGCTTGTGTATGAGAAGGTTGCGGGTTCGAATCACGTCGGGGTCACCGATTTAGAGGTTTTATGTCTGGCCCTAGATGACGGCTAAATGGCCAACCGGACAACAAAGAAGTTGAGGCCAAAGAGAATGATTTCATTTCTTGCGCATGCTTATGTATGAAGTGATGTAATACGAGTCAGGTCACTACAAGGTTCCGGGTTCAATTCCTGACGATTATGGTCACACGTGTCATTCTTCTCTTTCTCATTTACCTAGCTCTTCGTTCATTCTCCTGTGTGGTTACCAATATACAGTGCATGCCAGAATATGTGGTGTGGTGTGTGTATGAAAAAAGGAAAAAAAGCTAAAAAGGGGTTCACTGGACAGAAAAATATACTTCAATCAGCTGTGTGGTGTAGACCAGGCTTAGTGGCGGTCAATTCATCAGCCTTGCAAGCTGTTGAATGGTGTAATGCCTGCACAAGTTGTTATGTCTAACATAGCCGTTCGCTATCATTGCTCCCACGGTGTCGGATTCAGAGTCTCAGTGTGTGTAGGGGGGAGGGGGGGGGGGGGGGGGGGCTCACACACATTATGTAAGTGTGTGATTGTGTGTACCATACTCACTCGATTAGAAGCCCCTCTCGAATAAAAGCCCATCTCGAATAATAGCCCCCCCCCCCCCCCTTTCCAAGCACTGTTTAAAAACATCTCTCGAATAGAAGCCCAGACTACTATACGCGAAGCGTGTGGTGACCAGGTAGTACCATGTATGTCAATTGCATAAAAAAACATCTCGTGTATGTTCATATTGGTACATGTCCTGGCCAACGTAGTGTGTGCAAACTAACTCGGGGCCGAGTTGCTGTGAATATGAACGTTTTAGAGATTCGATTGGAATACTGGTATGGAATAAAACAATATAAAACCCTCTCGAATAGAAGCCCGTCTTGAATAGAAGCCTCGTCAAAATTGGTATTGAAAAAATACAAATCCCGGTTTTAATCCAGTGAGTACTGTATGTGTGCGTGTGTGTGTATGTGTGTGTGTGTGTGTGTGTATGTGTGTGTGTGTGTGTGTGTGTGTGTGTATGTGTTTGTGTATGTATGTGTGTGTGTATGTGTGTGTGTGTGTGTGTATGTGTGTATGTGTGTGTGTATGTGTGTGTGTATGTGTGTGTGTGTGTGTGTATGTGTGTGTATGTGTGTATGTGTGTATGTGTGTGTATGTATGTGTGTGTGTGCTTTGTGTGTGTGTGTGTGTGTGTGTGTGTGTGTGTGTATGTGTGCGTGGATGTGTAATAATATGATAAGTCTCGTTATAAGACATTTTCTATGTCCCAACTTGCCATAGATTATGTAGTAACGAGGGAGGAGCTGTACACAGTATTGAACTGTTGAAGGACATAGTCATCACAGTGTAGAGTTTTAAATACATTTCGTTTTCATGCAGGTTTTCACTACTGATGGAAACTTCATTACCATGTTCGGATCAGAGGGAGAGTCAGATGGTCAGTTCAAGGACCCGTTGTTCATTGCCGAGGATAGGCATGGACACTTCCTGGTCACTGATTATCACAACAACCGTGTTCAAGTAAGCTAATTAGTGATTAGTTTGTCTTACCCTTTTGCTTCTAGCACTACTGCTGTTGCCAAGATACATCCTACCCTGTGGCAAGAGTGTGATGCTGTAATTGCAATGCCTTTGGCCATTTTAGATTGAGAAATCTCACCATGTGCTAGACTGGCAAGATGAAATCCTTCTACTGAGGTGGATTGATGACAATCGAGCCATTGCTGAGAGAAATACATTCATTTGCAGTGTGGTTATTGTGACAATTGGAAACAAGAAACCAGTGATATACGGTTTCTTTTGGGCCAGGTCGAACACTGTCTTGCTGGAAATGGAGTGTTTCTATAAATGTGCGTATCTGGTGGTGGTCTGGATTGCAGAGGAGAGCTATATAGTGGTAGTCTTCAAAAACAATCTTCTTCAGCCTACTCAAGCTCAACTAATGAGTTTATTGATAGCTTGCATAGACCTCGGTCCTACCGGTAGGACCTACCGGTAGGACCATCATACACAGACATGCTGCATGGCCTCTGTTCTAACATTGACCTAAAACTTGACCCTAAACTGTTGCTAAGGGGCTAATGAAGAAGTCCACAAATTTTAGACGTGATCGCACAAGGCATACTACGAAATTCCATGGTAACAACCCATGGTAACCATGGAAACGGAGTATGGAATTATGCATTCCACGGCCTTGGCAAGCTAATAAAAACATTAGGACCTCACCACAATTGATGTGCCATGGTCAAAATTCACTTTGGACAGAGTTGCTAGCGCACCGACAGGATTATGTGCGGCCATTTTGACAATCGGTAAAATTGCGCATACGCAATGCACTGGACATAGCCTTGCATTTTGCGCCATTACTTTGCCTGACAAAGACCTCATCTCAACAATTGTTTAAAAAAAATTCTCAACCAAAAGCACTTTTGCAGCTCGATTTCTTGGGTCCTACCGGTAGGACCCGTGGTCCTACCGGTAGGACGGTATGCAAGCTATCATTATAGACACGGTCCCTGATGGCATAGCTCACATCACGTGGTCCACAGCTACAGCAGCTATGTTGTCTATTCGTGCAAATGCAACAGGGGTCATTGTGCACAAAGTCCAGGGTTTGCTGATTGGCTGAAGATGTTCTTCTCATTCCGCCAGATATTGCTTTCATTTCGCTGCTTTTTGTTCACTAAAACCCCCTGGATATGTACGAAGGGCGACAATAAAGAACTGTCACCCAAGGGAAGTAATGGCGTTGACAGTTCCTCCATTCCAAGTTCATAGTGAGATGGTTACTCTAGTATACTAGTATTCGGATAACCTCAATCTGTCGACAGCATACTCTGTGGTCCTTTGTGGACTCGTCAGCGCAGCAAAGGGAAAATGTGGCCGAACCTGATACATGTAGCAATGAAAAAATCTAAAGCCAGATTTAAATATGGCCCAGAAGCACGTTACCAGAGTGCTCAAACTGACACGTCGGTGAGCTGTGCATAACGCAGGAAAACAGCAAAGGCACTATCCCGCACGAAATTGCTCACCTACTACAGTTCTGGACATGGAAACCCAGTGGATTGACCTGGGCCGGCGTCCTCGGTGCGTACAGAACGTTGTGTACTACAGTCATGTTGATCTGATGTGACCAGTGTACTGCAGTGACCAGTGCACTGCAGTGACCAGTGCACTGCAGTGCACTGGTCACTGCAGTGCACTGGTCACTGCAGTACACTGGTCACTGCAGTGACCAGTGTACTGCAGTGACCAGTGCACTGCAGTGACCAGTGCACTGCAGTGCATATACATCAACATGTACATGTACATGTAATGCATGTGTGTACTGCTTACCCACGGCTGAATGGCCAGCGCCCTGGGGCCGCTAGACGTGTGACCGGATTTCCATGTCCGCGATCGTACGACAGTACAAGAGCAGGAGCAAAATACCGAATTTTACGGTGTGTTGGGCTCACCAGAGTCTAAGCCGCACCCGCCTTTTTGGGTCCACCATCTGTATTTGTATTGCCATCCGCTGTATAAGCCACCCGCCCGTCAGATTTTGAATGTTTTGGCAACCTAACTTTAAGATGGTTATCATCATAACACAGACAATGGTTAAAAGGTTGAGAAGCATGACCGGAGTTCTACAAAGGTTGTCTACTTTGCCCTTCACTCAGAACTGACAACATGTACAATAAGAAGCTTTGCACCAGTATAATGATGGGCTGCAGTACATGAAGAGTAGCTGAACAACACCATGCATGCAGTATATTTATAGATTAGCCCCATCCCTCACACAAACAAGTCAACAAAGAGGCATCTTTGGATTGAGGAGTGCTGGTTTCGAAACAACTGGTTTGAAGCTCAAAGTAGAGCTGGTGTTAGCTCAGAGCAGAGCTGGTGTTAGCTCAGAGCAGAGCTGCTGTTAGCTCAAAGTAGAGCTGCTGTTAGCTCAAAGTAGAGCTGCGGTTAGCTCAAAGTAGAGATGCGGTTAGCTCAAAGTAGAGCTGCTGTTAGCTCAAAGTAGAGCTGCGATTAGCTCAAAGTAGAGCTGCTGTTAGCTCAAAGTAGAGCTGCTGTTAGCTCTAGGTAGAGCTGCTCTTAGCTCAAAGTAGAGCTGCTGTTAGCTCAAAGTAGAGCTGCGGTTAGCTCAAAGTAGAGCTGCTGTTAGCTCAAAGTAGAGCTGCTGTTAGCTCAAAGTAGAGCTGCTGTTAGCTCAAAGTAGAGCTGCGGTTAGCTCAAAGTAGAGCTGCAATGCTAAATGGATGTAATATAGCGCAAGGCAGAGCCGCAGCAAATAGCTAGATAACACCAGTTGTGAGAGTGGACCCGATTAGTCGGTACGATAATTGTGATGGTGTGAATAAGTTGGATAGGGAGAGATGGTGGGAAAAGAAACACTGCTGAAGCACGATCCGTTGTCTGGAAGAGCACAACAGGGCAAGCAAGATTTGTTTTTCTTTTCCGCAAAATGGGCTGGTGCCATTTGTGATTACGCAGCAAAACAAAGCGAATGACGTTAGTCTTGAATGCAGTATAGTACAAAGCAATGCAGTGCAGTGTGTGCGCTAGTTCGGATTGTTGCTAACAAGTACTAGCACAGCTAGTACACCATTAGCCCCATCCCTCACACAAACAAGTCAACAAAGAGGCATCTTTGGATTGAGGAGTGCTGGTTTCGAAACAACTGGTTTGAAGCTCAAAGTAGAGCTGGTGTTAGCTCAGAGCAGAGCTGGTGTTAGCTCAGAGCAGAGCTGCTGTTAGCTCAGAGCAGAGCTGCTGTTAGCTCAAAGTAGAGCTGCTGTTAGCTCAAAGTAGAGCTGCGGTTAGCTCAAAGTAGAGCTGCGGTTAGCTCAAAGTAGAGCTGCTGTTAGCTCAAAGTAGAGCTGCGATTAGCTCAAAGTAGAGCTGCTGTTAGCTCAAAGTAGAGCTGCTGTTAGCTCAAAGTAGAGCTGCGGTTAGCTCAAAGTAGAGCTGCTGTTAGCTCAAAGTAGAGCTGCTGTTAGCTCAAAGTAGACCTGCGGTTAGCTCAAAGTAGAGCTGCTGTTAGCTCAAAGTAGAGCTGCTGTTAGCTCAACGTAGAGCTGCAATGCTAAATGGATGTAATATAGCGCAAGGCAGAGCCGCAGCAAATAGCTAGATAACACCAGTTGTGAGAGTGGACCCATGAAACCAGCACTCCGTTAGCTAAGCACTATTGACGCACAGCAAGGGTCAATTATTGTAAGCACAGGCAAGCATTGCGCAGCTAGAGTTCAGTAGCTCATTACTCACCCGAGTTGGGGATCATGGCATCCATGACACGGCAGCAAGCCGGGACGATAGCTGGCGCTTACCGCTTGTTGTAGTCCGGATGTAGCATAGACACGCATCGCTCTTTCCACTGACCTGCCACTCGGAAGAAGGAGTCGGGGGCACTAGCCATAGCAGCGGTGGTGGCTGTACCAATGTGGACCGAATGCCCGGAGTAGTTCGACTGGGATGGTACACCGGCCGCAGCGACATGAGACCATACTTTTACTGTGAATGACTGCCTGGTCAGCTGCTGTCTGTTCGAGAGTACGAACAAGAGTTGCTCCGGTCCCTCGCGACGAGTGAAAAATGGGTAGCTAATATTGGCACGGACCGGGCAGTACGGCGGTACAGACGGGCCAATGTCACTAGTAACGCCTTTACCGAATGGGTCCGTCTTGAATGAAAGCAGGAAGAGTTGCAGGCGTCCGTCACCAGGGGAGCTAGTACAGCCCCGTGTGATGCCATTAGTGAATTCAACACACCGAAGAAATCCGAAGAAGCAGCATGGCGGCTTGGTAGAGCAGCTTGTCCTGGCCATTTAGGATACTACTTTTCCGGCGTGCATTCGTCAGGTGTCGTAGGATTGGCATAGTTATAGTAAGGCGAGGGGTGAGTACAGCCGTACCATGGCATCGCTGGATGCCCTTCAACACCCTCTTCAGAAGCCACGCATCTACTAAGGGGCCGGCAAACCCATTCTCAAGGTGGGCTTTATGCACCGCACTCGCATACACAGATACAGTTCAGCGCATGCTGATCATAGTTCACGCATGAATGTGTGTCCAGGAACGATGACTCGGGCAGCAAAAGTGAGCTTCCCCAGGAGGGACTCGAGTTGACGCTGGCCGATGCTGCACTCGCTGATAGTAGCCATGAGTGGCGCATGGATCTCGGACAGCTTGTCCTCTGGTAGCCAAGCTTCGTGGCGCTCGCAGTCTAGGACAATACCAAGGAAGGTCAATGATGGTGATGGCCCTTTGAGCTGGGATGGAGCAAAGAGTGCCGAGATACGTGAATGCCCGGAGGGGGATGGTGAGTTGCTGGTTGGCTGCAGCCAAGCCAGTGGGGATATCGAGAAAGTCATCGAGGTAATGAAGCCGGTGATCTATAGCAAACTCGTGCTGCATGATCCAGTTGACTGCTGTGGCTACTGAGTCAAAGACGGCTGGGCTGGAGCGAAGGCCGAAAGGCAGAAAGCGCTCGTAGTAGTATGAGCCTTCCCAGCGAAGTCCTGACGTCGGACCTGGGATCTGCCGAAATGCACTGCGTACATCGAGCTTGGACAAATACACAGGCTGTGGGCATGACATGATGATGTTGATCACGTTGTCAATGCTCGCGTAGTGCAGAGAGAGCGGCTCGGCAGGAATGCTGTCGTTCGCGCCGGTGCCTTCCGGACTAGACAGATGGTGGATCATTCGCAGCTTGCCTTTCTTTTTTTGGGGATAGCACCAATACCAGAGCGGCGCATGAACTGAAATGGAGGTGACGGAAATGGGCCTGTGGTCTCGCTGCGGGCGCAGGAAGCAGCTAATTGCTCGGATATAAATGCCGCGTGAGTGAAAGCCAAGGGTAGATTATTAGAGAAAACCGAAATGTCGTGTTGGCCGGCAGATCCAAGAGTAAAGCCACGGCGCAGGCCATGGAGAACATACGCAACACATGATTGATCTGAGTGGTTACGTAACAGGCGTGGAAAGTGGTCAGCTAGCAGTGTGGTGTCTGCAGAGTGTATACGAAAGAAGCTACGTACCGAGTCAAGCGATTCAGTAGCCATTCTGCTAGGAGCGGCGGGGTGGCCGATTGGCTCCGTGCTGCCGCTGGTTGCGCATGATGCATGGGTGGTCCTTGCCACACTGGCTGCAGGTGTGGGAGAAGCGGCACGACGATGAAGAACAGTGACCTCCATTGAAGTTGCGGCAGATTTCTTGGCCGTCGCTGGTATGGTTGCAACCACTGGAGGTAAATGCTGCTGGTTTGGGGACGAAAAGGACACAAACCGCCCCTGGATGGACCGTCTTACATTGAGCGCATTTTGGGTGTGCATGGCCTGTGACAGCTATCTGCCATAGGTTAACGTCGATGGTGTCCAACCTCTTCGTGCCTGGTTACTGGGCCACGAGCATCCGCAGCTGGCGGTCGTACTCTAGCCACGCGCTTGGGAAGAACTGGCGGTTAGCAGTCAGGACCAACTGCTGGTACGCAATCAGTGCAAAAATTCAGCAGTGCAGTGTAGGGCAGCAGCCGTGATAACAGACATGTATGTGGTCCATGCCTCGAGCCGGGTAGCTACATGTATAATTATCGTGAACCTTGCGACGCACCTGCTTCGCGTCATCCGACCAATGATATTTAGATGCCTATTGTTATTCGGGTTGTGCACCAGCCGGAATGTTGGGCCGGAAGTGTGCAAGAATTTCAGGCAACAAACTTGAAAAAATCTACGAACACCCCTTGCAAGATACGTTCTTGCACAGCCTTGGGCACAGCTGGTGCAGGTGGCTGATCGGGTGGGTTACAGGAGATTGGCCTGGCACAGTGGCGGCAGCAGCCGCATTGCCTTGGCCTTGGGTGAGGAGCGGCACAATGCTCTCTGATAATAATATAATGGCGGCCGACAAAGCCGACTACACCTCGTCCCGTACGAGAGCGCAGAGATCCGTTGAGCCCGCGTCACCTGAGCTGGCGGAGGAGGCATTGGTGCCAGTCGGGCTTCTGGGCTCGCGAGCCGTGTCCGCACTGTCATGTTGCTGGTTCTCCTGGCCGGAGCAGACCTCACTACCAAGGGCTAGTTGTGCCAGCAAACCGTCCTGTAAAATACTTTTAATAAGTTTCCTTTAGGATTCAAGCCGCGCTGAGAAGGCTCACTGCGGAGGGCTTGGCAAGGCATTGCCTTGACAGTGTCGACAGGTAGGTCAGACGTACTGAAGAAATACAGTGTCGAGGTGACACTCGGGCTGGCAGCAAAGCTAAAAGAAACACTGCTGAAGCACGATCCGTTGTCTGGAAGAGCACAACAGGGCAAGCAATATTTGTTTTTCTTTTCCGCAAAATGGGCTTGTGCCATTTGTGATTACGCAGCAAAACAAAGCGCATGACGTCAGTCTTGAACGCAGTACAAAGCAATGCAGTGCAGTGTGTGCGCTAGTTCGGATTGTTGCTAACAAGTACTAGCACAGCTAGTACACCAGTGCTGTAGCGCTGGTAGTCATTCCTAGCATTCCCAGTCTTAGCTGCAGGGGTGATTTTGCAGTTTTGTATGCATTTCAAAGTGCGGAACACCCCAGAAAATCCGGTACTCAATCTGCGGGGCAGAATTGTTTTGCCCGTAGGCTTGTTTTACCTGAGAATTTTCAACCAGGGTTGAAAGTCTGTACAAGGGAAAAATAAGTGGGTGTTCACATCAAGACAGTTGACTCTCGTCAAATACTGATATGCCGCCAAAAGTCCACTTCTAGAGTCATATATAGTCACGTGAAAGCATTCGCGCGAAATGTTCCTGTGCAGTGCTGTTCAAACTTGGCGCGAGATACGCACAGAAGTACGGCAGTAAGATTTCTAGATTTCAACTGTCTCCCGAGGGGAAGGTTGAAATCCAACCCGTTTGAAATCCAACCCGGATAAAGCGCAATGCTGCATGTTAACGCTCCAGTCAATCTGTCTTCATGGTGGGTTGAAACTTGACTCTTGGCTGAAACGCCTCATGTAAACACAGCCTAGTGGACTTGCCAGCGCAGCACAGAACGAAGAGGCTAAACCGTATACTTTGGTTTACACACCCTTGAGAGGAATCAAACGCATTCCTGCTGCAACTCTGCGTTTCACGGTTTTAACAGAAAGCAACTTGACTACAATTTTCAGAAGATGTGATTGATATAAGCTGCAAGCTTGGAGCATAGCGCGAATGGATGATCCAGGCTGATAGTCTAATTATGAAAATAATTGCGTGAGTGGGTTGATGGGTTCAAAAATAGGGGCAAACAAAGAATACACTTTAGGGCTAGGCTCATGCAACCACATGTTCCTCTGAGGGAGGCAAGAAAAAGGACAATTCGGTAATTATGAGCAGCACCTCACCTGCGACTGCGGGTAATGAAAAGGTTATGTGACGGCTGATGGTGAGAATTTTGAGAGGTAGTACTAATTTTCATGCCTGCACTTGCTAACTAGCTCCGCTCTTTTGTTGATGTTTGCACGCTTGTCCGCCTGAAGGATCTCCAGCTTCTTAGGCACAGAGGACAGCGCTTGGTTATGTTACTGTAACCTGGAGTCTGGGCGATAACTGACCAACCAAGACTGTACTCGCTATTTTGACGCTTCAGGTTGCAGACACACTTTGATAGTTCTGTGCTCTTCTCATGTCTCTCCCGTCTGAATGATGGTGGATGGTTGCTGTGTCTATTCTTGAATTCTGGCTCTGTAAGACCGATATGCTCCTTCTGTCTGTCCTCTCCGGTTACTTGCACGGTTACCTTATACACAATAGAGCTGATTTGGCAGTTGCCGTCCGTTGGCCACTGTGTTTTGTCTCTGCAGTTGCATCGTCTTTCCTTGGGCTGTCTGTCGTTGTTTCCACTCTTCCGTTGAACTGAGTTGTTGTGTGACTTGACCATTGCAGACATATTCGGCATACAACTATAGCTTACTTTAACTGTATTCCGGCTGAAGATCTTGTGCAGTCTGGATCCTGCGAGGAAGTGTATTTCGAGTAGTCGCAGGAATCTCTGTCCGAAGTTTGTGGCTACTGTCTTGCTGAATGGCGGGTTGTACCAGATGATATTCCGCCGCCTGTTTTTTTTTCTTTTTCTTGCTTGAATCCTTGTCTCTCTCTTCCAAGTACTCTAGTCCTTCGATATATCCACTGTTCCTAAGTGCGCTGTAGCCGCTGCTGTATAGTGGTGCGGCTTCTCTGAACGCGTCTTGGTTGGATGAAATATCGGTTAGCCGCCTGCTAATAGCTTTCGGTATTTGCTTGATGATTGTTGGCGGATGATTTGATTGGCTGTGGACATAGACCGGTGTATCGCTCGGTTTTCTATACGGGCTATATGTTCCGTCTGCTAGGTTCAGCGTCACATCCAGAAAATTCACAACCTTCATACCGGTGTTGATGGTTAGTCTTAGTCCGAGGTTGTTGAATATCTTGCAAACTGTCTTCCTCATCCGGTCTGCTTCGCTGCCTGCCACATCTCGTAGCACTGCTAGACCGTCATCACGCTACAGTTTGACGTCACTGCTGTTGATTTCGTGTGCAATCTTAGACTGTGCATACGTCCCAACTAGCTCGCATACTTTGGCACCGTCGAAACATCCCATTGTCACGTCGAATAGTCCTCTCCGTTCTTCTTCATCCTAATATTGTCTCCATCCTAATATTGTCTCCACTGAATAATAGCGACTTTCGTGAATGCAGAATGATGTCTTTGTCTTGTTTGCTAATACCGGTGTACTGTTCAGCCAACTTGATAGCGTGCAGAAGAAGATCTTCCGAAATCGACGGATAATATTCCACAATATCGAAACAGAGAAATTCATACTCCGGCTTCCTCTCGATGGCCTGGAACCAGTCAATCGATGCGGCTGTATTCTTCCAGGAGTTGATTGATAACGCTCCCCTTACATCTCGGCCAATTCCCGATAGTATCGTTTTTGGTTTATAAAGTTTGTATTTTTAGGCCTGCAAGAAAGTAAAATATCGCTCAAACACACACACACACACATTAACTACAACACACAGCAACTTGCGGTATGGGGGAGTGCCGGCCAGCGGAGTGAGAGGCTACGGAAAGAAATACGTAGACACTGCCGGAGCAGAATGTTGGCGGAGCCAAGTATCTACGAGAGAGGATTCAGGGTCGGCCGGGTAGACACTGCCGAAGCAGAATGTTGGCGGAGCCAAGTATCTACAAGAGTCTGCGTCCGAGGGACGGCGACCGAGGGCCCTGAGTAGCCGGAAATGAGCGTGGCCAACACCCCGTTTATTCACTTTATCAAAGCAAATTAGTGATGAGAAATGGGAGGTGGGAGGGTGAAACACTACGAGCAAACAAGAATGATCGTCGCACAGAACGGATCGAAAATATATAGCAGAGCAAACTCTAGCAAGACATGCAACGATGCATGCCACCCACGTTGAGTTACAAGCAAGCGCCATCATAGCACCGCCAAACCCACCCACGTTGAGTTACAAGCAAGCGCCACGATAACGCCATGTGATAACGCCATGTGATAACGCCATGTGATAACGCCATGTGATAACGCCATGTGATAATGCCATGCGTCGGAGGCCAGCGACACGCATGAACAGAGACACGATCAATGTCACGTAGAGAGATGCATTCAATATCATGCAGAGTGCCAAGCTGCACAGAGACCCTAGCCAGCAGCAAAGCGTGAGCATGCAGTAACAGCACCATCAAACATAGCAGCATAGATTGAGCGGTAGCAGAAAGCTGCGTGCACCCATTAATCTGCATTATCAGCATAATGCTACATTAACTACAACACACAGCAACTTGCGGTATGGGGGAGTGCCGGCCAGCGGAGTGAGAGGCTACGGAAAGAAATACGTAGACACTGCCGGAGCAGAATGTTGGCGGAGCCAAGTATCTACGAGAGAGGATTCAGGGTCGGCCGGGTAGACACTGCCGAAGCAGAATGTTGGCGGAGCCAAGTATCTACAAGAGTCTGCGTCCGAGGGATGGCGACCGAGGGCCCTGAGTAGCCGGAAATGAGCGTGGCCCATAATGGCCGGCAATTCCCGCACCGAAGAAGCCACGAGCGCAGTTGTGCAAACAGCAGGAGAGCGAGAGGTCGCCCAGGGTGAAGGTAAGAAGTAAGGTAGAGGCAATAATGGTTCGTGCATTGTCTCAGCACGAAATATAGAAACAATTCAGGGTCGGCCGGGTAGACACTGCCGAAGCAGAATGTTGGCGGAGCCAAGTATCTACAAGAGTCTGCGTCCGAGGGACGGCAACCGAGGGCCCTGAGTAAAGAGAGGGGTCACTGCCGGAGCAGAATCTTGGCAGGGCCAAGAGAGAGGTCAGACAAGAGATATACGTAGACACTGCCGGAGCAGAATGTTGGCGGAGCCAAGTATCTATGAGAGAGGATTCAGGGTCGGCCGAGTAGACACTGCCGAAGCAGAATGTTGGCGGAGCGAAGTATCTACAAGAGTCTGCGTCCGAGGGACGGCGACCGAGGGCCCTGAGTAAAGAGAGGGATCACTGCCGGAGCAGGATCTTGGCAGGGCCAAGAGAGAGGTCAGAGAAGGGTCACTGCCGGAGCAGGACCTTGGCGAAGCCAAGAGAGGGGTCACTGCCGGAGCAGGATCTTGGCAGGGCCAAGAGAGAGGTCAGAGAGGGGTCACTGCCGGAGCAGGATCTTGGCGGAGCCAAGGGAGGAGTCAGAGAGGGGGGCACTGCAGAGAGAGATCTTGGCGGAACCAAGAGAGGGACGAGGACAAAAAGCCCCCTGGGTAGATAGGCATTAAATGTGTGTGCATTGAGACAGCATGTGGTGAAGAGGACACTGACAAGAGTTCAAGCAACAAGGATGAGAACCAGTAAGACAGTTACCTTGATGATCTCCTTGGCGGTGTCCCTCATTTCATGCCGGATAAATGCTCGTGCAGCAAAGGGAGCTTGCCCAAATAGAAGGACGAACTTTGCTGCGGTGATTGGCTAGACCATGGTGTCAGGTCGCGCCGCAGCTGTGGGAGCAAAGGTTCTGGAGTCATCCAACTTGGTCCGAGCAGAGCATCGATGGTATTGGAGGTGACTGGCAGGTGTGATGCTCGAAACAGTAAGTAGTACTGAACACAAGTAGCGGGTGCAGATGAGTGCCATGACCAGAGAAGAACTGAACGGCTTGTGCCAACCTTCAATACGTTGACAGAGTCTGGTGCCACCAGCTCAGGGTCGTCCTTGACTGAGGTTGAGAGGTGCAGCATTATGTGAGATGAACTCAGATGTGGCCTTGACAAGGTCAGACAGGCAGGGCATAATAACGTACGGGTGGGTAGCGAATGTGAGTTGGCCTAGAAGGCAGGCGAGTTCGTGCTTGAGGACGCAACGCCTGTCAGTGTGGCAGAGACTAAATGACGTCAGGCCAGAGAGGTTGAGGTTATAATGGAAAACTACATAAATGGTTGGACAAGAGTGGCCCAAGCAAATCTGCTGTTGGACTGAGCACTTGAATACTTGCAACACGTCAATTGCTGGTTATACACGCTGGTTGGGATGGCAGTGTGAACTGCAACAGTGCTAACCCCCATACTAACTGGAGGAGACTGCAACGGCATGGGCATAAGCCAGCCTGTGAGTACGTGGGTGGTGCACCTCGAAAGTGACAGGCACTAGCACCAGATTGATTGATGCACTATGGATGTGTGTGTGTGTGGGAGTTCCTTACCCCACCAATGACAAGTAGACCAAGTAATAGCAGTACTTGATGGATTGATGACAGGGCTGTGCCTGGGTGCAGACGAAGAACTGGATGCTGCTGGTCGAAGCATGCTCCAAGTATGTACACAGTACTAGTAACTTGGTGTGGAGTTGCATAGCCTGGGGTTGCAGAACTTACTTTGAAGAAGAAAGATAGATTATCGCTGGCAAACAGTTCCCTTCTGGCAATGCTAAGGCCAGTCGCTGGCAAACAGTTCCCTTTTGGCAATGCTAGGGCCAGGGCGTTGTAAACTCTTGGCCAGCACAATGCCTAGCCCAAACGACTGCATGGGGCTAAACGGTTGTGTGTTAAATGGACCAGCTGTCATACCGTCCTTGCAGCAGCGTTGGAGACAGTCAGAAATATATCAGCTGCCACAGACTGGGCTCAATGATGTCCCACTTCAGTGATGGGTCGGCAGCAGCCGTGATGCGGAATTGACAGGACAGCAACTCCACTATCCTGTGCGAAGCAATGTCGACCATGATCTGGACCAAGACGGTGAAGGCCTCAACCCATGTCGCAAGATCATGAACATGCCCACTCTTGCTGGGAGTAACGCTGACTCGCGGTCTCTGCTGCCTGCTCCGCTCACCGCGCTCGGGGTAGAATGGCAGAATTCAGCGTGGTGAAGTACACTGAAACAGGCAGTTGCTTGGACGCGAGGGACAAGAAAGGCGCGGACACAGAGAGGTAGTCGTCCAAATAATGCATGATGATCGGAATGGCAAACTGGTGATGCAAAATCCACTCAACGGCTTCCGCAACCTGGTTAAAAATGAACGGGCTAGAACGCAGACCAAACGGTGACACCTTCTCGAAATAGTACTGGTTCTGCCAATGAATGCCCAACAGCGGCCAGTCATCAGGGGAGACTGGGATGAGCCGGAACGCGTTGCGGACGTCGAGCTTCGTCAAAAGGAAGCCGCGGCCCACTGACATGATGGCACGAACTGCATCGTCGACGAGGATATACCTCAAGCTGAACTTGTCCGCTGGTATGCCGTCATTTACGCTGGACCCTTCCGGTGCCGACAGATGGTGAATTACACGAAGGCGACCGTTTTTCTTCGGAACAATGCCAAGCCCAGACGACTGGATGAGGCTAAATGGTGGCGTGGTAAATGGACCAGCTGTCATACCGTCCTTGCAGCAGCGTTGGAGATAGTCCGAAATATGTTGTGAATGAGGAGCTGAAGAGGTGAGATTCGGGGCTACTACAGTCTTATGCTGGCCCTCAAAGCCGACAGAGAAACCGTAAGCAAGGCCGTTGCATATATAATTGACGAATTGCTGATCAGGATGTGAAGCAAGCATGGACGCAAAACGGGAAACGTGCAGAGGCGTATGAACAGAATGTATATATTATGCAGTGTGCGGTGGATGGTGGCCTGAGTGTCGCGCTGGACACTGAAGGCTGGCATGATGTTGGCAGCCCTATTGCTTGGGTTTACCACCCGCCCCCGAGCTGGTGGTGTTACCCTTACATTGGGAAGCTGGGTGGCGACCCCGGCAGATCTGGCAGATGTGGGACCTGGAGCAAGGGCCGAAGCACCGACCCGCATTGAAATTGCGGCAGACCGGTTGTCCTTGGGAGGCTGAGCCCTTGGAGTTACTAGCGAAGCCGGAAAACCGTTGGTAGGACTGTTGGTAGGGACGAAAAGGACAGCGTCCATTAGCAAAAGGCGGATGCGCAGCGCCGCATGCCATGCAGGCAGACCGAGCGCGTCCTGTTGTCGCCAGCTGCCACAGGTTTGGGTCGATAATGTCCCACTTCAGCGACGGGTCGGCAGCAGCCTTGATGCGGAACTTCCTATCATACTCCAACCACCCTTCAGGCGTGAATCTGCGGTTAGCCTCGAGGATGAGGCCCTGGTAACACAGCAACTCCGCTGACCTGTGCGGGGCCACGTCGACAATAACCTGGCTCATGATCGTGTAGGCTTCCACCCACGTTGCAAGGTCGTGAACGTGCCTGCTCTTGCCGCCAGCAGCGCCGTCCTCGACCACCCGCAACGGGCCCCCATCCGACGACTCAAAACGGAGCACGTCCTGTGTGCGGGCGTGCGGCACGGAGCTAGACACAGAGGGCAAGAGCTCACTCAATTCCACGAACTCACCCGTCAAAATCCGCTCGCGATGTTTGGCTCCCAGGTGGGCGGCGAACGACTTGCTGGTACCTGAGCTAGCTGGGAGAGGAGTCGAGTTCGTAAGACTATGAGGCAGAGAATCGGGAACCATGGCCGCCAGAAGTGTTGGCAAAGTCTCCGACACCACCGATACTATGGTGGAGCGGATTGTGTCGGGAGTTATCGCCGACGTCGGAGGCACAGACGGCGCCAACGGCTCGCGTTCTCTGTTGCCTGCTCCGCTCGCCGTGTTTGCTGCAGACTCGCAGGGATCAGCGTGATGAACTTGGGCCTGAATCAGGCGATCAACGAGGGTAGCCTTCCGGCCCGAAGTATCCAAATCCAACAGCGAGAGTTTGCTGCGGAGACGCGGAACCGTCATGGCGCGGATTTCATCGTCAGTATAGGCAGCCATGGCGTCGCGAAGACAAGGCGGCGAGGAGCGAATAAACTCACAAACTGTGAAACACTACGAGCAAGCAAGAAACTCACAAACTCTAAAGCACTACGAGCAAGCAAGAAACTCACAAACGAGTCAAAGCTCACAAACTAGTCAAAGCTCAACGGCGGCGAGGAGCGAATAAACTCAGAACTGTGAAACACTACGAGCAAACAAGAATGATCGTCGCACAGAACGGATCGAAAATATATAGCAGAGCAAACTCTAGCAAGACATGCAACGATGCATGCCACCCACGTTGAGTTACAAGCAAGCGCCATCATAGCACCGCCAAACCCACCCACGTTGAGTTACAAGCAAGCGCCACGATAACGCCATGTGATAACGCCATGTGATAACGCCATGTGATAACGCCATGTGATAACGCCATGCGTCGGAGGCCAGCGACACGCATGAACAGAGACACGATCAATGTCACGTAGAGAGATGCATTCAATATCATGCAGAGTGCCAAGCTGCACAGAGACCCTAGCCAGCAGCAAAGCGTGAGCATGCAGTAACAGCACCATCAAACATAGCAGCATAGATTGAGCGGTAGCAGAAAGCTGCGTGCACCCATTAATCTGCATTATCACCATAATGCTACACACACACACACACACACACACACACACACACACACACACACACATACACACACACACATACAGTCTCTGAACTGCAATAAAGAATATATAAAAAATATTTCGGCCCTGGGCATCATCAAGACTGACTGTAAAAATGCAAGAAGGTTTACTGATAAAAAGGACGTTTAGCAATGCGAAAATTCGAACTTTTTGTGGTGGTGATATTTCGCGAAAATCTATTTCGAAAAAGAAAACTTGTGAGGTTTAGCAATGCGAAATGACTTTTTCTCGAAGTTATTTGAATCTTTTAGTACCGTACCGTATATGCAGCTCTGTCTCAAGCAGGGGGCTGTAAAATTACTACTCCCTGTAGTCAAATGCGTACCGAGAAAAGAGAAAGTTACTTTCGCAAATCACTGCAACTTCGCGTCCAAGTTTTCGAAGTTTCGAGCTTTTTTTCTGTACTCATTCCCAGACTCGAATTTTCTTTCGAACTTTCGCATTGCTAAACGTCCTTAAAATTTGTCTCATTGTGTGTATACCGTATTTTCCAGAGTACATGTATAAGCCGTACTTCCAACGCTCAAAATACACTCAAAAATGTGGGTTGCAGCTTATACTCCGATGATCGGTAATAAATTACTAGGGTTGATGTCTGTATTTTGGGGTTGCTGTTTATACTCCAGTGTGACCTATACTCTGGAATATACGGTATGTGTGTGTGTGTGTGTGTGTGTGTGTGTGTGTGTGTGTGTGTGTGTGTGTGTGTGTGTGTGTGTGTGTGTGTATTACCTTCACTGGGGGCAGGGGTAACTGCAGTTGGATCCCAGGACGGATACCCTGATGCCGTCAATCCTTTTTCTGCACCTTGTCCTCACCCACTTACTGAGGTGTGGTGAGCCCATAAGTGGGATCATTTTCAAGTCCACCCAGAGTTTTGGGGATTTCAGGGGGTGTCGGCCGTTGGGCGGTTCAATAGCCAATTGAGTCATCTTTCCAAGATTCCTTTTGAGTCTCTCTCCCCTCTCCCGGGGAGACCCACGTGACCGGTTTTGGCAGTGTGCAACAAGTACAAGTACAAGTGTGTGTGTGTGTGTGTGTGTGTGTGTGTGTGTGTGTGTGTGTGTGTGTGTGTGTGTGTGTGTGTGTGTGTGTGTGTGTGTGTGTGTGTGTGTGTGTGTTTTGTTTGTTTGTTTATTTAGAGTCGAAGAACAAACAGGCAAATTTGCCTAATTACATGATATCGACTAAAAAGGAGAATAAAATTAATTATAAAAGGCCAATGAAGGCAATGACACTGAGTAGACTGGGTAGTAAAGTATTACTTTGCAAAAAGCCAGTTAGGCCAGTAAAGGAAATAATAATAATACAGCGGGCAGTGGCATTACTGAAAAGCAGCATGTGCTGGGAGGGATCGCATGAATCGGTGGTACTGTGGGATTTTCCTGATGTCGGGCTGGAGCCTGTTCCACAGTGATACACATTGGAATGAGGCAGAATGTGTGCCAGCGGATGTCTTAGTGACTGGAAATTTAAGTGCTCGATTTCCCTGACTACGTGTAGCACGGCCGGCATTAAGAGGACTGAACATATCGGTAAGCAATGTGCTGCATTTACCCTGAAGGCAGCGCCAAGTGTAGCCAAGCAGCTTGTGGCAGTACATAACTTCTAGCGAGTGCAATCGTAATTGGCAATACAGCGGCGCAGATGGTGATGCAAATGGAGCGTTGTAAACACAGCGGACTGCGCGCTTGAGTAGTCGCTCTAGGCGCTCGAGCTGATGTGAGGTTAGGCCAGCAGAGAAACAGTTGCTAGCATACAGGAAGTCAGGAAGGATCAGGGACTTCAGGTATGTGATGCGGCACGGGAGGGGCATGCAGCGCCTGTTTCTAAACAGGACAGCTATTTTACAGGCAGCTCGCTTGGCGATCTGGTTGACCATCGTGGTCCACTTTAGATCTTGGTCCATGTGGACACCAAGATACTTTGCGGATTCTACTTGTGCCAGTTGAACTCCAGAGCACATAACGCTGACACGAGGATTCACAGAACGATGGGCAGGGATGAACAAAATCTGGGTTTTACTCTCGTTTAGTACCAGGTTCCTGCTGGCAAGCCATCTGGCCAGGTGTGTAACTGCAGAAGACATACTGCGTTCCAGCTGATGTTTGTCCCTGCTACTAATATAGAGCATGATGTCATCTGCGAACTGAACTGTCCGCACACCATACGGTTGCACTTCAGCTGCCACACCACGGACATAGAGGACAAACAGCAGAGGACCAAGTACGGAACCCTGGGGCACACCACTGCTGGGCTGGAATACCTTGCTGTGCTGGTTCCCAATGACAACTCTTTGCTGCTGGTCACTTAAGTAGTCTGCCAGCCAATTCAGCGCACTTCCACCAACACCAACACTGAAGAGGTCGCGGATGAGGGTGCCATGTTGAACCTTGTCGAATGCCTTCGACATGTCAACAAAGGCGGCGCAAGTTGAGAGTCCGGAGTCTTTGGCATTGGCAAAGGCCTCCGATGCCATCACAACAGCATCCTCTGTTGAGTGCTGTTTCCGGAATCCGAACTGGCAATCTGGGTAGAGGCTGTGGGTGGTCAAGAATTCAGTGAGTTGCGAATGTACGATGCGCTCAAGGATCTTTGAGATAATCGGCAACAGAGAAACAGGCCTGAAATTGGTGGCCTTAGTAGGGTCGCCGCTCTTGTACACAGGGGTGATATTTGCAAGTTTCATGGATAGTGGAAATCTCCCTTCGGAAAGTGACTTGTTGAAGATGAGAGTTACTGATGGAGCTAAGAGGTCAGAGCATGCTGCTAGTACAAGAGCAGGTACGCCATGTAACAGGTTTAATCAAACTTGAAAAGTAAGAGGCCTGGTTGAGCGTGCCTCGACCAGTTATATGCAAAATGTGATAGTATACATGTGGCAATGGCGCCAATGAAGGTGCTAATAGACAGGCGTAAGACGCATGAGGTGCGAGGGAGTGTAAAGTTATAGAGAACAGGGGAAAACTGTTACATCATCCCCCTCCTATGGAGAGGAAGGAGCTTATAACCCAAATGCTCAAGTGGAATAGAGTACAATAAGCGCAAACACGTGCGAGACGAAAAAAGGCTTCGCACTGAAGTAACACAATAAGACGACTGAAACTCCATGCAAATAAAGTGTAATAAGCTCAACAAATGTGTAAGGTGAAACTAGAAGTTCAACTGCAAAACTCAGCGGGCAGAAGCCAAGGTTTTGTACTTCTGAAGTGGAACAATGTCATTACCAGATTCATCCCACAAATAATGTTCAGGCTCCCAAGTGGCATCAGAGTAGCCTTGCCACTTGACTAGGTACTGAAGCTGATTCTGCCGGCGGCGGTGACTGAGAATGTTCTCCACCACATAGCGGGCATGACCATCAAGGTCCGTGATAGGCGGAGGCGTAGGCTGTCTCCTATTAGGAATAGCGTTCTTCTCGTAGGCACGGAGTGCCGACACATTAAATACCGGGTGACAGCGGCTGGTATGAGGCAACTTGAGCTTGTAGGCATTCGGGCCGACCACATGGGTTATAGGAAAGGGGCCAAACCACTTGGGGCGTAATTTATGGGATGGTCGGTCCCGAGCTTCAGGAGTCAGGAGGAAATCCCGGTAGACCATTACCAAATCTCCCACCTTCAGCTTTCCCTCGACCCTTGTCCGATCTGCATAGAAGGCCTGACGAGCTTGAGCTGCCACTAGCGCATCTTGTGAGATCTTCACCGCGTCTTGTCTTGCTTGCAACCAATCAGCTGAATCTCTGCCTCCCTGAATAGGGTTGAGGAAGTCGGGTGGCGCTCTCGGATTTAGACCGTAATTTAAGAAGAACGGTGTGTTTCCTGTAGATGATTGAGTAGCGCTGTTGATAGAAAACTCACAGAGAGGTAGGAGCATATCCCAGTTATCTTGTTTATGATTTACAAAAGCCCTCAGCACATCCTCTACTATTCTGTTTACTCGTTCAGTTAGGCCATCTGTCTGAGGGTGATTGGCAGTACTAAATGCTAGTTTCGTTCCTAAGCGATCAAACAATTCCTGAAAAAATGCTGCCGTAAATCTTGGATCACGATCACATACAATACTAGAACTCAAACCATGAAGTCGAAATACATGTTGAATATACAGATCAGCACTTCCTTTAGCGTCAATAGTAGAGGAAGTAGGTGCTAAATGTACACACTTTGTCAAGCGGTCTACAAATACATATATAGCATCATGACCTGTATCGGTCCTAGGCAAACCCATGATAAAATCCATCGAGATATCCGCCCACGGCTGACTGGGCACTGGTAAATTCTGCAAGAGACCAGTTTTTAGCTGGCCGCCTTTAACTCCTTTGGCAGACGACACATGACTTGACAAACGCCTTTACATCCAGTCCCATTCTGGGCCAATAGAAATATCTAGAGAGTCTGAAATAGGTGCGATCTCGACCGGGATGCCCCGCAGTCACACAGTCATGGTATTCTTGAAGCAGGGCGAGTCGGAGTTTGCTACTCTTTGGAATGCATAACCTGTTCTGTGGTGAAGATCTGAGATAAAGATAACCGGGTGTTTCATTTAGAAGGTAACGGTCGTGCAGATTGTCATGGCTTGAATTTTTCAGTCTCCTGATAATGGGAGCAAGATCCTTGTCGCACTTGTAACCGCTGACAATTAACTGCGCTAAGTCTGGATTAATCTCTAGGGTATGCTCTATGGCATTCAACTGAATGTTAGGAGGATAGGATGACCCGCCTATTTCAGAATCACTGAACAGATCTGGACGGCGTGAAAGCGGGTCGGCAATGTTTTTCCTTCCTGGTTTGTGAAAGACCGTAAAGTCATAGTCAGCTAAAAACTCTACCCATCTTGCCTCACGCTTGGTGAGAGTCGGTTTGGTTCGTAAATAGACAACACCCATATTATCAGTCATCAGGTCAAAGTGGCGGAATAGATAGATTCTCCAGCACTTTAATGCAAATACCACAGCCAACGTTTCCCTCTCGGCCGCAGTATAGTTGCGTTCTGCAGCTGACAGTTTCCGACTACAATAGGCTACGGGATGCAAATCCATATCTTCTCCCTGCTGCAGGAGCACACCCGCCACGGCAAAGTCACTTGCGTCAGTTTCTACCATGAAGCTTTTCTCAACATCGGCCAGTTGCAACACTGGCGCCTCGAGTAATGCTGATTTTAGAGACTCGAATGCCTTCTGTCTAGCAGCGCTCCATTCAAAGCGTGAATTTTTTCCGGTGATTTCTTCTAAAGGACGAGAGATGGTCGAGTGTCGATCTATGAACCTTCGGAAATAGTTTGCAAAGCCAAGAAACTTCCTCACATCAGTTACTGACGACGGAGTTGGCCATGTTTCCACAGCACTTATCTTCTTGGGACCAGGGGAAATTGATGTGCCGTTGATTTTATGCCCCAAGAAGAGAACTTCTCTCACGCCGAATTCGCATTTAGACTGTTTGCAATACAGCTCACTATTTCTAAGTGTTTCTAGAACTGTTTGAAGATGATGCTGATGATCTTCCCAGGTCTTGCTGAAAACTAGAATGTCATCCAAGAATACTACAACGAATTTTCGGAGATGCGGTTGCAGAATAGAGTTCATGAGTGACTGAAAGGTGGCCGGGGCATTAGTCAGCCCGAATCCCATGACTCTAAATTGGAAGTGGCCGAACGGCGTATTAATGGCCGTCTTAGAAACATCCGAGTCTTGAATTCTGATTTGATTGTAGCCTGACCGCAAGTCCAACTTGGAGAAATATGCACTGCCCTGGATCGTGTCGAATAAGTCATCAATATTAGGAAGACAAGCTTTGTTTTTGATCGTAATTCTATTCAATTCTCGCCAATCGCACACCATTCTCAGAGTACCATCCGACTTTTCACAAAAAACACAGGTGCACCGTATGGCGACTTACTTGGCTCAATGAATCCCTTCTCAAGTAATTCTGATAGCTGTGACTGGAGCTCGTCCATCTCTGGTTTCGGCAGGCGGTAGGCGGGTCGAGACGGTGGTCTGGCTCCATCTTCTATCTGGATTTCATGGTCGACTGGTCTCTTCGGTGGAAGCTCATTCGGCAGCTCGTCTGGAAATAAATCCTGGTACCTCTTGAGCAGGTTCTGGATGTCTTGTTGCTCTGATTCCTGGAGTTGTGGCCCGGAACGATTCTCCTCGTTTGCAGCAGTGACCCATGCAAGAAACCCCTCGGCTCCACTCCTCAGGGCATGACGAGCTTGTCGACCACTGATAAACATGCTTTCCACAGATGGCCGGTCGGCTGTCGGCGGGTTAGCTGAAGGCAATTTGGCAACAAAGGGCTCACCGTCCAACTGAACTTCGTTCGTACGGAAGTTGATGCTGGGGTTGTTCCTTGTAAGCCACGGCTTGCCAAGAATAGCGTCGTAGCGAGTCAGGGGATACACAGTAAAGTGCTGTTCCTCACTGAAGCCCCCGACTGTCACCCTTAGCGTGCGTGTGGAAATCTGCGGGACCTCGCTGGTCGAGCCGTCCGCCAATGTTACGCTCAGCACTGCTGAGCTTGCATCCGTGTCAAGATGATGCTTTCGAACAAAACTGTCTGCAATGAAGTCATGCGTCGAACCGGAATCTATCAGCATCACTGCACGGCGACCGCCGATCTTTCCCTGTATGCGCAATAGGTCGTGTTCAGGTTCATTGCCGACGCTGACGTTGCTGACATGACACCTTTCTGCAACGGGACAATTTCCTACAGCTATGGGTGTCTCCGGCTCCGTAGGTTCCTGGAGAGCAACGTCTTCAACCTCCAGAGCTCCGAACCGGTTAGCGACTGGTACCGGCGTGGGCGCTTGGGTCGTCGCCAGTAAGCGCACCCCCTTTCTTACTGGCGACCAGCGTTTGGGTAGCGCTGTCCACCCTCAGTACAGTCTTTAGCGAGGTGGCCTGGCTTCCTGCAAGCAAAGCAGTGTCCCATTGCTCGCAGTTGGACACGCTCTTGGTCCGTCAGCTTGCGGAGGCCCTGACCACGGAAGCTGGGCACGGAACGCGACTCTCTACTGGCTGGTGGCCCCGACGCCGGTGGCCCTGACGACTGCTCCACGGTGTTTGCTGCCATGACAGCTTGCTCCAGGGTACGTGGATGCTCACGCATGACCTGTCGCTGGATGTGCGGCACTAGACCCCTGACGAACAGCAGCGCTCTGGTGTGGTGGTCGATTTCCGGCACTTGCAGGCTGAGGCGAGTGAAAGCAGCAATGTATGCGTCCAGCGACCCGCGCTGCGCTGCGGAAATTAGTCCCATACGCGATGTTTCCTCGTTGTGCCGTGGTCCGTACACATCGCCAAGTGCCGCTTTCAGAGCAGGCCAGTCGGAAAACACTTGGTTAGCTTCCAATGCCGCTATCAACCAAAGACGAGCGTTTCCAGTCAAAAATCCTGCCGCGTAGTCGACCCTCTGTGCCGCATTTGGGAGTGCCAACGACCGTAGGGCCATGTCCATTGCAAACGTCCATTCTTTGAATGTAGCGGAATCTCCTCCAAACACAGGCGGCTCTTTCGTAAGGCGGGGTGTTGGCTCCCACGGTTCCGAGTTCGGATGTATCGTTCGGTTTCCTTGGCTAACGCGCTGAGCGGTCTTGATATCGTTTATCAGCCGAACGACGAGTACGAGGAGCGTAAGCAGAGCGACCAGAACACCTGCCAAAAGCAGAGTAGTAAACATCCTCTGCTACCAGTGTAACAGGTTTAATCAAACTTGAAAAGTAAGAGGCCTGGTTGAGCGTGCCTCGACCAGTTATATGCAAAATGTGATAGTATACATGTGGCAATGGCGCCAATGAAGGTGCTAATAGACAGGCGTAAGACGCATGAGGTGCGAGGGAGTGTAAAGTTATAGAGAACAGGGGAAAACTGTTACACGCCATCACTGCCCGTTGACTTTGTCGTATCTACACTGCTGAGCAACTTGCGTACACATGCGATGGATACTGTCTTGAAACAGCAGAGATCAGTACTTGCATGCGGACCAGAGGGGATGGACAGCACCTTTGGGCGAGTCGCATCGGTGACGATGTCCGCAAACACTTGTCCGATTTCATCCGGGGGGCATTGAGGAGCAGTGTGGGTCCGTGTTCTGCCTGATACCTGGTTAATCACTCTCCATGTTTGTCTTGGCTGACCTTCCGCATTGGCAAACTGATCCTGATAGTAGCAGGCCTTGAGTCGTCGGTTAAGCTGGTTCACATCACGTCTGGTCTGGCGGAAAGCTTCATGGTCCACAGGGTTGCAGGTGCGTAACCATTTGCGGTGGGCCCGGTTTCGACTAGATATTGTGGCCAGCAGGTTTGCATCCATCCAAGGAACATGTTTGCGTGTTTTGGTGCGGCGGGTCCTCAAAGGAGCATGTTTGTCTAGGATATCCAGGAACTTCTGCAGCCATCGAGTCCACATCTCATCACACGATCCATCCAAGGAGCACAAGTTTGCAGCCACGAGGTCATTGCGAAACATTTCCATGTTGATGCCTCGGAGGTGCCGAGTCTGCGGTTGAGCACTCGGGGGTGCACAGTCAGCAGTGGTTGCCAGGGTAGAGATGACAGCCGAATGGTCACTAAATGATACTGGGGAGACAATGGTTGGGGCTCTGCACAGCAACGTACTAAATACTAAGTCCAGGGTGGTTTGTGATCCCGTAATTCCGATTCTTGTGGCCTGACTCACACTTTGTGACAGTCCGAGGGTATTCGCGATGTCAGATAGATATGAGAGTTGACCACTCTGGCAGCTATAGTCAACATTGAAGTCACCACAGGTTATCACATCCTTTGGCTCCCTCATTGCACGAGTGAACGTCGCTTCCAGGGCCTGCCAGTAAGACACTCGCATATGGGGTGGCCGATACAGACAGGCAATGAGACAAGGCTTCGGCTGGGCCTTCACCTCTACCCAGCAGCACTCAATATCCTGTGTGGCAAGATCTGGCCGGGGGTGGCATTTCAGTCCGACATCAGTGTATATACACACACCACCACCCAAGTTCCCGCAACGGTCTAGGCGATGTAGGGTGTAACCTGGTATGGACATTTCTGCTGTTGTAATTGTACCATCGAGCCAAGTTTCTGAGACAGCTATTACATTGGGCACACAAGTAGAGGCCAGTTGCATTAGATCCTGCAGCTTCTGGCGGAGGCTGCAGATGTTCAGGGACAGTACTTTCAACGTGGAATGTGAACTAGTCATGATCTAATAGATTGTTGGTGGTCTTTTCGCATCTCTTTAGCTGGCATGATAGTTGCATCAAACCTGGTCTCGGTCAAAACAGCGATGTCTACATTGTGGTGCGTGACAGTGTGGACAAATTCTCCAAATTTGTTTGCTAAGCTAAAAGCATTAGTCACCAGGAGGCGCATTGACTGGGTCGAGGAGGTAGGTGGTGCTGTGGGTGTTACATTATAGTTATAGTTCTGCATTTTTTTTTTTTTTTTTTTCAAGTCACGATTAGGCTCTGGCAAGCGGACTAAATCGTGAGCCTGGAGCTAGATTTGTTGGTTTCCGGGAATCCTTCTTTTTCCCCCCAGTTGCCAACTCTGGTGAGGACTCAGTGCTGGCATTCCTACCTCGTCGTTCAGGCGTGAACCAAGTGTGGATCGCTTCGGTGTTGATGTTTGATGCCACTTCTGATAGGAGTCGCTCTGTCCGTTCTAGATCTCGCTCTGCAATGTCTACTTCGACGTCCGCGAGGGGAGTTCTGGGGTGTGCTGTCATGCTTGACAGCGATCCCTGTGCGGACGACATGTCTGGCTCAGTATCTGTCAGGTTGTTCAGCGCTGAAGTAACCTCAGTAGTCCCCTCATCGACTTTCGTAGTTTTCAAATTCAAATCCGTTTCGAGCACTTCAGTGCTGACTGCGGGTTCTCCAACATTTGACCCCACAGGAGTTGCACTCGTACTACATCCAGTACTCGAGAGAGTACATGTACTCGGGCTGGTGCTGGGCCTTCTCTGCTGGAGCGTGCCGAGTCTGGCGACTCGTTTTGGACTCCGGTCTGTACGGTAAGTTCACCAGGTTGCCCTCCGACAGTTGCAGTTGCGCTTGTTCTGGTGTGCGCGGTTCGCTTGGCGTATGTCGTTCCTGTGGCGAGTTTGCAATCTGCAGCGATGTGTCCCGGTTGGGAGCATTTACGACAGGTTGCAGGCTGGCCTTCGTAGCGTACACGAAACAAGTTGTTCGTAGATGTTTTCACATACGACGGAATCTGCATGTTGGGGCGAAGAGAGAATGTGGCGAAGCGGATACCAGTGGCAATGGCGAGCCCTGACTTCGTCTTGACAAATCCATGGCGAAGAGGCCCAACGGCCGATCCAAAGACACCCAGGCTTTCGATGATAACGTCGTCCTGGACCCAGATACTTTTTTTTTTTTTTTTTTTTTTTTTTTAAATACAGTATACTAGTAATCAATCAGTAAAATCCAAAGAAACCGCTAGAAGCAGTATGCGTAGTAGTCTACGGCCAAGATACCAGAAACCGTATCAAACTCAGCACGGGGTTCGAGGTACTAAAACGATTACCAAATTAAGTCAAGGATTGACCATTACATGCTGCATTCTGCCACTGCTAACGTGATCGAAGGGCAGCCGTTGGTTCTTGACGCTTTGTGCCGATGACCTCTCAGGGCTGTGACTGCGGCATTGACCAGTGCAAAAGACAGTTGAGTGCGGATGTATGCCATGACGATAGAGAAAGGCTCGGACCTCTTATCGGCCAACATGGATGCAATCCAAGCGTAGAGATTGCCAGCTGCCTTGCCATGACCACCTGTAGTGCTGAGCACGACCGGGATGAATGATCCATGCTCTACCTCAACGACTCTTCTCTCATAGCTTCTTCTCTTTTCCTTTTCGTGCTTGCGGTACACTGCCGGGATTGATGACTTCTGGTTTGAGGGGGCAAATGGGTTGAAAACCCGGACATCAAGGAATGTCCTCTCAAACCGTCCACCATACAATCCACTGACTGCGATATCAAGGCGCGCGTTGTCGTCGGTGATGGTAGATCTCAAGGGGAAGTGTTCCCCCGAGAGAGGCTGGAGATGGGGTTCGACGGCTACATCATGGGCAACTTCCCGGAGAAGGTGGGCCGTGATGTCCCGAATCTCGTTGTGGCGGAGAGAGGGGTAGCCGCCCAGCGAGCAGGACAGGGCATGGGTGGTCGTGAACGACTTTCCACATGCACACGTTGTCGGGAGATGATCCGGCGTCCATCCATATCGGAGGCATAAGGAGTCTCGAAACGCCCCCTTGTGCAACTTGAAGCCGAAAACTGCAAGTGGCTTGGATGTTAGCCAGCTTGAGGCACCCTTCTCTGACGCGAGGTTCACGGCATACTGGATGTCTGGGTCCAGTTGCTGAAGCAGTGCAGCCATCTGCTCATTGGCCAGTTCTGTTGACT